>NW_008824035.1:1922554-1938271 GCF_000699105.1 Pygoscelis adeliae
ACCTCACCTTTCTGCATTTCAAAACCTGTTTTAGCTAGTATGGGATACATGATATAATTTAGACAGCTGGCAATGTAAACATCTGACAGGCTGAGTGTCTAGAAAGAAAAACTCCAAACCTGAGGAGCTCCTTTGTCCGGGTCAGCCCACTGCAATGTATTCACAATATGGGCTTCTGTGCACATCTTGGCTGGTAGAGGTGAATGTGCTAATTTAACCCAGGGGACAGACGTAGGGAGTTGTAGGACCTCCCCAGCATTTTGCCTGTGTCCAGGGCTTGGGCAGGCTCCCTTGCCGTTGGCCAGAGGGCACACGCCAGCAAAGAGGGTGCTGGACTTCTAAAACCAGAAAGAAGTGGTGGCTGATGGAGCCCTGCGAGCACTGATCTGAACAGCTTGTGAACCATTACTATCTGGAAGTGTCAAGAAAGATTAGAACAAACATCAAGCAAAGATGAAATAAACAGCTATTGTATGGGCAGAAATGGATTTTCAGTTTCCACAGTAAATAAAATAATGTGCTGTCTTAGTCAGTGCCCCTGTGATGATACAGTTTGCAGGATTTTTACTGGCAAGCTGCCATACTTACTTTCATTTATCTGCCTCAAAGCACCATTTCAAAAAGTGCAAAAGCATGTTGTTGATAGAGTAGATTGTTTATAGCTGAATTGAGTATTTCAGAACAACACGCATTGTAATAAAGTGGGGGGAGGGGACAAGGAAGCCAGCACAGCTGCAGCTTCTTGAATCCTTTGTCAAAAATCAATGCCAGAAAGCTGAGACGTATTTGTTCTGTCTCAGGAAATGCGATACGCAGGCCCCTCGCAGCACTGCTCTGTGACAAGTGCTAACAAAGGCCCATGGTACCGCCAAGGCTTCCCCAGCACCTTGCACTGACAGTGCTGGCACCCCCAGATGGTTGAGCAAGGGATGGCACCGCACTCCCCTCCAGCTCCTTGGTGGCCAGCAGAACCTGAGGACCCATCACCCCGGTGCACCATCACAGCTCTGCTGCTGCACACAGACGATGTGGAGCACGTGGTACAGTAACTCCTCCAGCGATCTAAAGACCACGTGGGAGTGGAGAGAGAGAGAGAGAGAGAGAGAGAGAGAGAAGGGTATTAAAAATAATAATGTGAATAAAACCAGGGTGTTTCAAGAGCAGAGGAGTGTAGCCCTCGTCACTGGGTTGGCAACCTGCCACTGCTGGAGCGAGGCAAGAAGCCAGGGCAGCCCATTGCAGGTAGGAAGTGGTGGCTGAAGCAGAAAGGCGGCTTGTCCCAGTTCACCAGTCTCCCTTGAACTCTCAGTGTCTTCAAAAGGACAGTAAGTCACACAGACTGGTTCTCTGTGTTGAAAAACAGCACGAAAAGCACATGCCTCTGGAGGTTTCCACTGCTAACAAGGGCTGGTTTCCTCAGCACAAACAATAAAAGGCTGATGAGTGAGGACTTCAGTTCCCCTGAGACCATCGCATCTAAACAAATAAAAAACTGAAAAATATGACTAGAATTAAGGTAAAAAGAGAACAAGACTTTATGGGAGGGTAATGGTAGCTGCTACCCAGAGTTAGAGGACATGGGGAGAATGTGAAGGTCTCCTTCTCCAGCCCTGCTGGCCCCAGAAGAAAACGTCTCGCACTCCCACCACACTGGGAGACAGCAGCTTTTCTGGCCAGTGTTCCTGCAGCTTACTGGAGATAACAGGGGTGGTATTGCCTCCAGCCTGGCAGCAGAGGGTACTGGGCCACGGGTGCTGAGAGATACACAGCCTTTGTTTCCTCCCTCAGCCCAGCTTCCCCAGCGACCTGCCCCACGGCCCCATGCTGGCTGGCACTGCGTGGGGTCGCTCTGCTGCTTGCTCCTGGACGCCTGGGGCCCAGGCTGGCCTGGGAAAATGCTGCTCTGGGGCACCTCAGCTGCATGGGTGACTCTCACTTTGCCATGTCCCCCTTGGCTGGCCCAGCTGACACCAAATGCTGTGGGATGTTCATTATGAGCACAGCTCTCTCAGGCACCATAGGCTTTCAGGAGATATTGCGGTCCCTCAGCTCCCTTTGTCAGCAGGAGCTCCTGGAGGCGCTCAGCACCCCAAAGGAACGCTTTATCCTTTGCTGAATCAAGCCCTATTAGCATATTTCCAGGCATTTACAGATGCCATATTTTCTACATTAATATTTAACCCACCAAGTCTTTCAAAGCCCATCTTTCCAAACCTCAAGTTCCCAGATGCTTTTTAATGCCCTTCTCAATAGTGCAATAAAAGTCTGATATTTTATTACTCCAATGAATTATTATCCTAATTTGTAATTTGCCAGACTTTTTTAAACTTCAAAATCTGTACTGTATTTTCCCACACACAAAAAAAAAAAAAAAAAAAAATTGCTGTGCGCGACACATTTTTCACTAACAAGCTGAAGCCTAATATTTAAATAGACACAATGATTTTTCTGAAAGGGCACAGTATCTTTGTCACACTGTCAGCAAGGTTGTTTTATGTCACCCCAAATCATGTTTAAAGGTTTTCCTAAAATAGAAAGGATAACCTAGAACTGTGCATGAAAGACTGGAAGCAGAATGAAATGGTTATGCATTCTTCTGAACTTTGATGTAATGTAAACTTCCAGGATGGTTTATAGGCACCATTTTTACTTTTTTAAGAAGTAAGCATCTTGGTTATCTGGAATGCAGATGCTGGGCAAATTCAGAAGCTCTGGAATGCCTGCAAGCTGTGCTCCCTGTGCAGTAGACGCCAAAGATAATGGAGCAAAAGACGCTCGAGATCTCATCCAGCATCTACTGAAGTCAGCAAGGGCCCTTTTACTAACTGAGCTGAGCTGTAGATTAAGCCTCCAAAGAGCACCTTCTTGTCAATAAACTAGAGACCTGACTGAATCCAGAACACCACAAATGAGGTGGGTCAAATCAAAGAAAATAGAGACACTGAAAGGGCAACCTCAAAACCAAACTTAGTACACTGAGAATGTCTAAACAGGGTAAGACTTCTAAAGACATGAGGCTGATGGTGTCCTGCTTCTTTTGACATGGGTTGCCCAGGAGTGCAGAACTCTGTTTGTATTGGGAATGTCTGATCTACCGATGTGAGGATGGAAACCTCCATTTGTCACCCAGTGAGAAATGAGGATTTCATACTTATAACTCACAAAAGTGCCTTCCACTGGCATCTCAGTGTTACATTCTGGAGAAGCAAAAGCAAAAGTTGTTTGAAACTATTTGCTTTTTTCCTCCTGCAGATATATTAAAAATGAAGATGAAAAACTTCTGTGGAGTCGTCTGAAATGGCTCAGAGCTGGTCACACTTTTTTGCTGAGTGCTATATTGGTAACTTGATTGGTAGGAGGCCAAAAGCTTTTATTTTTCTGGGTGGAAGCATGGCATCACACTTCCCATAGGTACAGGCTATGTCATCCTGGAATGAGCATCTTGATTACTGATGGAGAACTAGCAACATTTGAAGATTATCTAAACACTCGAATCCTGGAGTATTTAAACTCATCTGTGGTTGGACAAATCTGAGCCAGAGATGTGAGAATGCTTTGACTGGAGAACCTGGACTGGGTTTCACCTGAGTGAAAAAGTGCTACACTTTCAGTATTGTTTTCTAAGGATCCGATCCTTTTCCACCATGGGAGAGATCCACCTTGCAGTGGACCTTTCAAGGTCTATTTTCAGGTGGGCAAGAGTTTTGGATATTAAACTCTCCTCAGAGAGGAGTGATTCCTAGTGATGTAAATGGATTTCCACAGAGGTGGATGTGCAGGTGGATGAGAAGGTTCTTCACAGGGACAGAGGCCCTGTTCCACTAATCCTGCTTGCTTTGCCTTCGGCCCCTTCAACTACTCCCTGAGCAGGGCCACTTAAAATTCACAGTGGAGCTGAGCTCCATCTAAGGCAACAAATGTTCAGTTTGTGCGCAGCTCTCTCTCCCGGCATACTTACCTCCTGTTCTCTCATCCCCTCTGTTCCCCTGGGCTTCTCAGTTGTTGGGGAGGGGATCCTTTTGCCCACTCACCCTTGCATAATTATTTGTTTGAGAAACTTAAGAAGAGAAGTAAAAGTGGAGTCCAGAGTTAACAGAAGGGATCTGCTTCTTCCTACAAATGCTGTGTGGAGTTCAAACCTCCTTTGGGAAGAACACATGACTTTTGCAGGTTTCTGATCAGCTCTGTATTCCACATAGGACCATTACTGGACTTTAGCCTTCAAAGGGAGCAACTTGATCCCCAGAGAGGGAAGCAGGCAGACCCTCTCTGAACTGCCAGGGATTTCTCCTGGCACAAGTTTAAGTCTGGGAGCTAGGGCCAGCTCACCAGAATTACTTAGCTCTATTAAATCAGGATTTGCTTCAGGTACGACACTGAGTAACAAACTAATAGTAAAACACAATACATGCACATACAGCTATTACGCTATAGGCACTGGAATTATTTTTCCCCAGTTACAATTTCTTTTCTATTTGCCTTTCTTTTTCTTTTAAACACCTTTCCTCCAAGGAGATGTTGAAGACAACTCTCTATTTTGCTGAATATGCACTTCCTGCCTTTGACTCTAACTGCTTTGACAGTTGATAAAGTAGACATTTCTTTTGCATCTCATCGAGCCAAGTGGCAGCTACGGATCTCAGAAAAGAGAACTCAAACCCTTTTTTGCATCACTCTTATGGGAGGTTTTTGGAGAGCTTCACCTCAAACCCACGATTTTGCTTGAGGCTGAGGGAGCTGAGAAGTGCAAATTCCCTTCAGCATTCAGGGACCCACAATCAAGTTGTCAACACAATACAGGAAAGACACACAGCTACACTAAAGGTTGAAACACAAGCATGCACAGGGACAGTACTGCCTCAAACTATCACATATCTTACAATGTCTTTCAAAGGTGGTAAGGCAGAATTGTGAAAGCCTGGGAGAAAAGTCAAATACATTCTTCTAAAGGCCACTGAGAAGGAATTCAGAGTTGCTCGTGTGTTTTCCAGCACAGGCAACCATGGTGTTCACCCCAGAAGTCCTACCATCAGAAGATCACTATTGGGACCCAGTCAGCTCTGTTGTCACGTTCCCCCTTGCATCCCTTCCATCACTTCCCTGGGCTAATCCAAAAGCAGAAACCTGCCTATCTGCAGAGCAGGCAAAGCCTTTCTGAGCAAGCACAGGGACGATACGCAAGAGTCTAGCTTAGTACCCAACAGCACGTGTATGTGATCGATGGCCTCTGTGTGGCACTTAGCCTCTGCTTATTTTTCAGGGTTGCGACTTATTAACAGTATTACCTTTTCTGATGAAATATCATCAACATGTGTAAACATCAGTGACAAGCATTAATTGCAGACAATGCCTTTAATCAACCACTGAACATTAATAAGCATAGACCTTGAGAATTACCACAATGAGACACTTGTACTTAATCACTAAAGAGTACTTCTCATAAAGAAAATCCTCTCCTTTTGTTCCTAAAAAGGTCAAAGTCTTCTTTTCTCTATTTGACAAGGAGAAAAACCACACATAGTAGAGCATATCTAGGCTGCTTTGTGGCTTAAATTATTTCCATCCATGCGTAAAAAACATTCCTTTTCAAAGATGTTCACCAAGTTTTTGTATGTGATCTACAGCTCCCAGAGTCTCTGTTCCTGAAATTATTAGGTTAGCTGCTGAAAGCAGCAATCAAGTTTTACTGTTAATCTTAAAAGCTAATCCTTTTTATTGACTTCCCAGTCAATAAACTTGTAGCTCTGAAACTACTTTCAGGTTTCCTTGAGTAATAAGAGGGTTTGTATGTACCTGTGCTTGTGTTTGAAGCTGCTAATTTCCTTGCTGAGTAAGTTGCACTCACAGGTTAAAACTATAAAGCAATTTGCTTTATCTCCTGACATGGGGTCCTACTTCCACAGAAATCAGAACAAGGCTTGAGCTGAGAGGACTCAGGGAGTAAGGTCAGGACCCTCATCTGGTCACAGTTTACAGGGGGTTGTTACAGGGAGTGAATCTTCCTGACTAACAGAAAGGATAAGGAGAGAGTGGTTTCTTTTGACCTTTTGTTCTTTTAAAGAAACCCAGTGGATGTAGTCCCGTCCCTATTCTTGAATTAAAATCTAACCCAGAGAACTAAAGCATAGTTAAGCATCACACAGATTTATCATTCCTCAGCTCTAGCCAAAGAAAAGGGAATGAAGGACATGCCAGATGTCTCAGGCTACTTCAAGTTACTGTGAACCAGTTTGGCTGTATTCAGCCGTGCACAAGCCCTGCTCACAAGTCTCCTCTTACGGCAGTAACCAGCAGCATGGGACTCCCTAGAAGCCCCAGCATCACCTCAGCAAGAAGAGGACACAGTATGGAAGAAGAAAAGCAGGTCTGTTCTCAGCTTACGTGCTATGTCGAACACTAAAATATAAATAGCTCTCTGAGCAGCAGGGAAAACATGAAGGCTTCCTTGGCTTTGTAATTTGTGGTGGGATTTTCTTGTGCCGAGCAGTATGCAAGCTCTGACTGAAGCTCTTCCCACTGGTGGGGGGCATTCAGGCTGCCGCTCGGAGAGCAGCCCTTCCCTCGGCAGCAGGATTAATGCCCTTTCTCTTTGTCCATCACCAGTTTCATGTAGTCTGCCAGAATTAATATCTTTACCATTCATAGCCGCTGCTCAAGCTTAGCAGAGACCAGCCTGTGGGTTCAAAAGGCGTGGGGGAAAATTTCCCCCTCCCTCACTAAGCATGACGTTTTCTCTCAGACTAACCCCCTTTCCAAGACCCTCTGGACAGCAAGCTGCTATCCAACCTTCAGTTGCACCAGGAGACCACAAACATCTGAGCACTTCTCACATCTAGCATGGAGCAGAGGGCAGCACTCGCCACCCGCACAAGCCAGGACGCGCTGCAACTCGCAGCCTCACATTTGTGCTCAGGTTTCAGGTGGGCCCGTTCCCCGCCTGCTCTTAGCATGTACAGCAAGCTTCATGCTCTTAACATTTCCCAGAAATTCAAAGTGACAGAACCGGAGGTATTGCAATCTGGAACTCTAAACTTTCGTAAACTGGTGAGAATACTGGAATGTGCATGTTCCTTATTTAACTGCTCCACCAGCTTTTCTTATATGCTGCTCGGCACAGCCGTTCAGGATACATATTAGACAACTAACATCTGGACTGAATATCTATTAGGACCATATGCTCTACTCAGCTATAGCATCATGTTGGAGATTGGGAAAATCCAAACCAAATGGAGATATCAGAAACTTTCAAGGGTCAAAAATAAAGTAATTTTGGTTTTCCCAGCCCCAATGAATATGGTATATTGGCCTGTGCGCTATGCCTCGTGCGAAAGTCTCATTGTAGAAATAACCTGACTTAAAAAATGAAAAACAACTTAGGCATTGTGGTTGAAAACAGATCTATCCTGATGATTTTTTCCCCGGTAAAGTTTTGAGTGAGGCAACGCTGAATGCCTCTGTCTCCTAAATGAGAATGAACAGTAAGAGTCCCAATCTTCACTTTCCTGTTGATACTTTATTATGGTGTTTTCAGTGTGGCTGTGATGGTTTCCAGTTTCGCCCCAATAGGATTCTCCTGGTTTACGGCCGAAAATGTTACATGTGCCCTAAATGGCCGTGCCTTGGAATGTACCGCTTACATAAACAGAAGCAGTGCTTAAATGCTATAAAAGCCCCTCAAGATAGTTGATGGAGCACAGCGTAACTCCCTCACTACTGAGGGAGCACTGAGCAGCTAAAACCATTTTGTACATGAAAGGAAGAAGACAGAAGGAGTCCCTTTAACCAGCTTTGAGACCTGATCAGAAAAAAATTTGATTCCCCCAGTCTCCCAAGTATCTCTTGTAGGAGACATCTTAGTGCATTTACAGTGTTAGAGGTAAAACCCTTAGTCACCAGAGGCCAACAGTGTTCTTTAGATAAGAGCATTATTTGTACCTACCCGTATTTCCTGTGACTAAGTCAGGGAAAACAAAGACTTGACTGGGGCAAGGAGCAGAACTTAATACTTTGGCTTCTTGGTACTGCTGCCACTTCAGGTGAATGTGCTTTGGGGCAGTGCACATCTCAGTGGTGTCTCGGGCCCCAGATAAAGGGATTTCTCCCAACCTAGCTGGGGCACCAGGGGAACCATTGCATTTTATCAAAGTAATATCCATACTGTATTTTTCTAGGTCAAAATGGAAACCCTTCAAAATAACAAACCCAAAATAATTTTGCAAGAGAAAACAATTCCATTTTCCACTACTGTTTTTTTGCTTACAAAATGAAATAAGAGTCAAAAACCCTGTATTTAAAAACCTGACATAAAAAATCCTAAACATCCTTTTTTAACAAGTGTTCGTAATTTCTTAATGATTTAGATGGATGGATCAACACAACAAAGGTGGAGAAAAAGAGCACATAGGGTGGATATTTCTGGTCTGGAGGAGGAGAACTGGAAGAGCTGGATGACTAGAGTGATAGAAATGGGGTGGAATTCAATAGCACAACATGCCTGACCATAAGCTGCTGTGCCCTGGGAGCGCATCGGCTGAGAATGACAGCAGGTGAGAAGAGCCTGGAGGTATTGGCTGGTCACAGGACAAGCGTGAGTCACCAGCATGACCTGGCCTTGAGAAAAGCAGGAGTCTGCTGTGGCAGGTGAGGCAAGGTAATTCCCCCAGCAAAAAGGCAGCAGTAACAGCCCTGTTCAAGGCCAGGAGACCTTACCAGGAGCACGACAAACTCTCATCACCACCCACATTCAGGAAAGATGAAACAGGTAGAGAGAAAGGCTATTAGGGTGACCAAGGAAGTGCAATCCTGAGGATCTTATTTCGTTTAGCCCAGCAAAATGAAGCCAGAAGCGCTTGCAGATTCATGGGAGTGCAAAAGGAGAAGGAGGAATAAGCATCACGGAGGGAAATTCTTTTCAATAATTGTGTTGGAAAAAGATATATAACAGGCAGTTAACTAGCCATAAATGAACATTAATGTTTTCTTCAGGGTGTTAAATTGAACTATGGTCTCTCAGCCAGACAAAGAAATGCGAGGCTTGGTAATTCTCCCAAAGCATGGACATCCTGATGAAGTCAACAACAAATTCCTGCCCTCCATCCCCATGTCTGGCTACCCGCAGATTCAAGCAGATGTTACTGAACTCCTTAGTTTCAACTCCTTGCCGAAGCCTTTTTTTTTTTTCTTTTTTTTTTTTTTTAACTCTGAGGTCTAGAGACTTCGTTTGCTTCAGATGAAAGATTAGATTCTGTCAGTTCTGAGTACATATGTGGGCTGATCTGGCCTATGGGCCGTATGTTTGACACCTCTAGTATACTGTGTTATTGTACCCGGGGGAGGTGACGGGGACTTATTTATAGAGACAGTGTCTGTCAGGGGAAGTTATAAGTGCGATTTGTGTGGGTTAAAATAGGAAGAATATGTACTCTTTTAAGTGGACACTCCCTTGATTTTAGGCATGGTCAGGGTGAGTGCCCTTAACGAATCTTAACAGTTTTCAATTTATTACTTTTTTATGGGAAGACGCAATATTTTTAGAATCTTCAAGTATATCTTTAAACTTGGAGAAATGACAAGTCCAGGGACTTCTGGGACACTTGAAGCAGATCTAACCTGTCATCTGTGCCGTGAGTAGCTGCAGACGCCACTGCAGAGTTAGTGCAAATGCTACCTTGCTGCAGGGGTGGTGCTCAGCACCCACGCGGCACAAGGGCAACGCGGCGCCAGGGCTACCCAGGCTTCCGTCCTCTGAGCCCCCAAACCGCACTGAGCCAGGCTCTCTCTTGCCTGGTAGCTGTTCTCCCTTCCCGCCACAGAGACATTAAAATACATGTAGTGCTCTGCACAAGCCTGATGTTTTGGAAGATCACTTCTCCCAAAACGCCTTAATATGAAATAAAAAACCACCCTGGATTAAAGAGGAGGAAAACATCTCCTGTTGACTTCGTGACGGGGGCCTGGGGGCTTCACCCTGTCTTGCTGAATCTGTTCCTTCTCTAGCATAAATTATTTGAGAAAGAAAGTTTCCTGATATTAGCATTTCACACATCACTGAGCACATTGCTGGTGCTTGAGAAATGGCCAACAAAAATAACTTCCTTGCAGGGTTTAAGTACGTAAGATTTAAAGTAGCCAATGAAGTTTTCAGACTCCTAACACTTCAAACAGAAGAGCTCCAACAGTAAACATACAGCTTAAAAACTTTAATCAAACACACTAGTTCACAGCAAGAGCAAGTAGATAAAACAGACGCATGATTTCTAGACCAAGTCGTTCTCACATATGGTAACACCATCCTCTCTTAGGGGAAAGGAATGATGGCAAACAATGAAAATGCCCTTATTTAAAAAAATTCCTTAGTATGTCCAAACTGCCATCTCTGTTTAATCTCAAACTTACAAAAACCAATCCCCTTGGTTAGGAGTCTGCTGGTACTTTAGGTTTAAAAAAAACAAACCACAAACCCCAACGTGCCCCCCCAATTTCCTGGAGTTGCTGCTATGTAAGTTAGGCTGAGGGAAATTGCTTGAGAAGGTTGTCTCAGATTCTGGTTTCTAATGCAGCATACTGGGACAGCATCCTTAAAGGTGGGGTCCAGACTGTTAGTCCATTGCCACAGGTCCCTAGTGTTTCACCAGCAGTTGGCAACAGAGCTGCCAACTCCTGCAGCATCTGCATGGCAACCATGAAACAGACCTGGCCCGCTTGTACTCAAATTTCCTTTATGACTCCTTACATTTAATCAAAAGGGTTTTTTCTTTCTCTGGTCTGGATTGTATGTGGCTCATGATCTCAGTGATGAAAAAGCCAATAATTCACCTCACTAGTCAGCCCTGCATTTTCTGTGTTCATTTATTAAATTAAATTCCAGCTGTTACCAACTATTCATATGCTCTCTCTTGTGTGTACACATCCACATACACTGAAACAGTAATGTTCATTAAAAGGTAGCACTGTTAGGGTTCCCCATCTAACAGCCAGCTTATTAAGTACTGTTTTCCAACAAAAATTAAAGCTGTGAAATAGCTACTGCCTAATGCAAAATTAGAAAAATAACAGACTGGATTCTTAGGTACATACACCAGCACAGCACCATTGGGTGGGATGAGACTGCTCTCTCATGTCTGGTGAAAGTCTGCCCCTTTGGCTGTTCTCATTAGTTCCCTTTTTCTCAGGATTAAATGCATGCAGCAGAGGATTTTGCAGCAAGGAAAAGCTGTCGGCTCAGAGGACAGGTCCAGGGCTGCAGCAGTAGTGCTAGAGGCGAGAGCAGCCAGGTGCCTGCACTCAGCTGCGCTTGCTTCAGCTGCTTTTGAACCCTCTCCTCATGCGCAGGCTGAAGAGGCAGATTTAAGGCTGCTTTAGCTTGCAAACTTTGCAAGAGGGGACACGTAACTTCTCCTGTTCTCTAGAAAACAGGGAGTCACTCAGTTGTGGTGAAGTTAGGAAAAGCCTGCTCCCTGATGCACTTTGGCTGTCTTATGCTCCATGTTTTGGCCACTTAGAAATAAAATCGGTAACTTACTGGTTTAACTTGCTGGTGCCATTTACAGGCAGGATCGTACCCTGAGCTGGTGCAAACTGGCATAGCCGTATTGGCTCTGGGGAGGGGTCAGCCTGGACACCCCAGCTGAGGATCTGGCCCCTGATGGGCCCCTGGCTATGGGGCAGCGGGAACCCTCTGTGCCAGTGCATACAAAGTACTTACAGAACACATTATCTGGATGACCACGCAGCTCTCCAGGCGTCAGATTAGTAACAACGAAACCCAGAGCTCCTCCTGAAACTGAAACAATATCAGCTTTGAGCAAACAGTTGTCCTAAATGAAAATTCATCCCCTGCTAAATTTAACCAGGTTGCATGACAGCACATATGTGTTGATTTCAGAGAGGTTTCTGAGGCATGAGGGAGATCATAAATAGGCCCTAACATCTGAGAAAATTAGACAGAAAACACAGTTTTGCTTTCTGTTACCCTTTTGTTTAGAATTCAGCTCAGTATCTGCTCTTCCTTAAATGTCCTGGCACAGAGCTTAATTATTAGCATGGTTTCCTTCAGAGGGAATAGTGGAAAAGTGGAAAAGGTTATTTTTATTTCAGTGTCTTACACAAATTAATGAGGAAAAAGTTATTTGCAAAGTGAGAGGTTTTAATTTCTGCTGTGAACCTGGCTGTTGGCACCCCAGGTATAGTAAACTCCCTGGGTGTTCATTCTGCTTGATGTCAGGCAGCCACCAGCACTGTCAGGTTAATCAACTCACATGCAAATAATCACCCAAACAATGTGAACGGTGAATGACACAAAGCCAAAGACACAGCTTTTCTCACCATGGCCCTGAAGTTAGGTGAGACCAGGATAGCTGGGCTGTGGTGGGGCTGTACCGTCTTCATGCAGCACTGCTGACCCAAGAGCAGAGCTTGCCTTCAGGTTGCAGGCTTCATCTCTAGGACTTACATCAAGCAGAAACAGAGTCGGAGGAAAATTGTTACGAGAGCAGGACTGAAAGAGACTTTCTATCTATCTCAGAATAAACAGTTGATGCTAGGTTGCCTGGGTGCATGCTCTGGTTTCTACGCACTGAAAAACAAAGCCCACAGTGCAATATTCTGTGGTTTCAACATAAGCTCCACCACACGCAGATGAGATGTACCACCGTCGCCCACTGCCAATGGCAGGACATGCCCTGAGGAAATGGGAGCAAAGCTGAGAAGGTGCTGGGAGCAGAAGGAAGATGCTGGCAGGTCTCTATCAAGAGAGTGACTTAAGGCAGTCAGGTCTATGTACCACTATGCAGTTCCCTTCCCATTTCTTTTCCCTGCTTGGCGTTTGGACCTTGGGCACACAACCAGAGGCATTGCCACAGGGAAGGTCCTGAAGTGCACAGCTCACAGGAGAGTGCTGCCAGCACTCTCCGCCAGCTGCCCCCCGGGCTGGAGAGCCTGCAACCCCCAGCAAGAGCGGGGCTCCACTTCACCCACATCCTGACCGTCGTCCAGCAGAGCAAACATCCAGCCGGGCATGGAGCATGGCTGCCATTTGTAGGGAATACTAACCTGTTTTAGTTAAAATTATTTATCTGACTTCTTTTCTGAAATCGAATGAAAGGATGTGAAAAAGAGCCATTTCAAGAGCAATTGCAGCACATCGGTTTGGTAATCTGTGATTTCCCCTAGATATATTAAATTGTTTGAAAACAGGAAGCATTGTGAAATCTTTGCCACCTACAAGTTTGCTTTTCCTCAAGCCTAAAAGAAGCAAAATCTCTAAAAAAATTTAAAAAGTAAAAAATACATTCCTAATAAATGACTAATTATCATGATTTGAAAACGTGCGTCTGATTCACAAATCATTCCCCTTCTTGTCGTATTTCTTTAGAAAGAAATGACGCAGATGGGAAATGCTGCGCCGCGCATTGCCTCCCCTTGCGCAGCAGGTTTGAAGAAGCCAGGAGAAGGTGACGCATCTGAAGCCAGCTCCTCTCGGGAACAGAGCAGAGTGATGGGGCAGTGCATCAGCACCGACACACCGCTCCCTCCTTTCCCCTTTGTCTCACTTAGCATTTACCTATCCTTGGCAGGTACTTACCGTTTTTCCTCTACCCAGGATACATAGAGCAAGCACTAATCAAGTAAATAGTGGTATTAAGTAAATGTTCATGTCAAATAACATCATTGACCTTGTCACTATGTAAATCTCTCCACTCAAAGTTGAACTGCATTTACCTCAGTGTTGCCAAACATTATTTGTAACTGATAAAAGACCCTCTCATCCACTCAGGAGGAACACACCAACGCTTATAAAGCTCTCTCACAGTCAGTGTCAAGAAGAGAGGGGCTGCAACTTTGTCACTAGGGTAGACTGCAGGTCCCATTTCAAATCCTTTATTCTAAGATTCTCAGATTTGAAGCCATTATTCTCAACAAAGCAGTTGATTTGTTTACAAATCATTAAATAAAGTAAGTAGAAGACATAATTTTTCCTTTAGATTTTTGGCAACCTGAATTTTTTTCTGCAGCTTAGACACAAGTAACCTGTGTTTTATGTTTTCCCGAGGACCGAAGTCATCAGCAGTGGTACACTGCGGCTCCTAAATGCCACGCACCATGCTCAGATGAACCCTCTGGATGCTCAACACAAGAGATTTTCCGTATTTTGAGAGCACCACTTGGAAAGCTTTGGTTTTACATGAAAATATTACAAAACTGGAAGGGGTGAGGCTGAATACAAGTGCTCTGTTCTCCTGGGGATTTTGCTGTCTCTTCATTTGGCCCTGCCCTCAGGTCTCTGGAAGAACATGCAGGTCCTCCAGGTGCTGGAGACCATGGCCAAAACCCAAGGCATGAGGGGTGTTTGAGGAGGCCAGGGAGGCAGCAAGATGAAGAACAAGGTTTAAAAGAAGCGTGGCCTGAGAAGGAAGGTGAAAGAAAGGAGGGGCAGGGGACGGCGTAGAGGTCTGAGATGCACAGAGGAAGGGGATCTGCGGCGCCTGCTGGCGCCGGTGCACGATGCCCTGCATGCCCTGTCCCCTGGCTCCCCCTGGACTTGGCAGAGGAACATGATGATTGTGTTGGTGGGCTACTCAAACTGTGCAAAAATGTTTTCATTTTACATGTTGTGCTAGAACTGAAATTCCTGTGCTTTAATACATGAATTTCTGGCTAACTTTCTTGGGGTTATTTTTTTCTTTTACATACAAAAATATTTTAAAGCTTTTATCTCTGTGTATAAACTACTTTTTTTCCCCTTTTGTTTCCCTCATCAGCTCAAAGAAAGCTTCATCTGCCATAAGAGCACAAATACCTGTGCTTACTATCATAACTGCTAAAACCCACACAAAACTTTGCAAAAGGTGCATCTTGGAGGATGTAGCCAGACTAACAACCTAAGTCCATGCAGAAGTATGTTTGGATTATGCACAAATAGACCATAAAGTCAAACTGAGCTAGAATGAAAACGTTACTATTTGGGAATATGAAATTTCCCCATCTGTTTCCATCAGACATGGATGAGTGGATGCTTCAGCATCCCCAAAGGAATGTCTCTGTTAGGGGGACAATGTTTTCTACTCAAAGCTTCTGAATAGTCAGATTTTAAAATTTAATTGAATTTCATTTCTTAAGGAAAATCCAAGTCACACAAGGACCCACTAAAAAGAGCTGAAACAGTTTTGATGGGGGAAAAAAAAAGTCAGAATCCCACAGATAAATCAGATTGCACAGGAATCATGCTGACTTGTGCTTCCAGACTTTCCTAGAAATGTCCAGCTGCTAATGAGAAGATCTGGCCAGTCTCTTCTAGGATACTCAGGGTTCAAACTCTCCAATAATGGGTAAGGGATATTTACTCAATGCACTTCATCCCTTAAACCCAGATAATGCTCTTGGCAAAGAAACATGTTCAAGTCTAAAGGGAGTGGTCTCCATCTCCTTAGGCTTCTACATGAAGAAAGGAAAAAAGAATAAGAATTTACTCCTCCCCTGGGTCAAAATCTCAGTTTACCCCAAGAAAACATATATGCCTTCCATACAATGCAATTACAAGTCAGCTGAGAAACTTGGAATGAAGGAAAGCAGATCCATACACTGGCAAATTCACATAGTCCCTCAGCTTTGAGAGATGCCAACAAATCCATTACTGCAATAGTATTTTGCACCGAGAGAGTCCCACTTCAGGATTTACAGGCTTAATATAAGGAACTTAAGCTGGAAAGGAAAAAAATT
>NW_008824035.1:1938290-1957002 GCF_000699105.1 Pygoscelis adeliae
CTTTTCCCAAGTGAAAAGTAAATTGCTGAGAAAATGCAATTGAAATGATTAAAATTGCTGAAGGTTTTCCCCTTAATTTTGTTCCCATCCTTCTCCCCCCAAAATTCCCACGATAGTCAATGTCAGAAGATTTCACTTACTCTTGAATTCCTCCTCCCGAATCATAAATATTTATCACGTGAATGGGGTCCTTACAAGTCTCTCACATTTGTGAAAGAAAGCAGTTTGCTGCAGGATTTGACCTTGAAAATCTTCCCCAGTCTCACTGACAGGAGCCAATGCTATTTTTCCTTTTTAATAGCCTTGGAAACTTGTGCCAGACAGACAGAACAGCCAGACAGACCACACGCAGATTATTAAAACCAGTTAAGGGTGTGTGATTTTGGTATAGGGACATAATGGCCGCTACGTTATGGGCAAATGGGAGGTGGTAGGGTGGGAGGGAAGATTGTGCATTAATGAACATAAATAATGAAAGGACATTGGAACATGGTTCATTCAACATAAAAAGCCAACTTCTTCAGCTAGAAAATGGAATAAATTGTCTGAAGTAATGGAGAAATTAGAAAACACCGTCAACCTTTACGTTTTGGATTCCTAAGCAGCTATTAAGACTTGGATGTTGGAAAAAACATTACAGTACTGCCTAAAAAGCAAGAGGGTAGACTGTACGAACTATTGCCATCTCTTTCACAAACCCCTGTACTGAAATAACTCAAGCGCCCATAGTCCCCCAGCACAGACCTCTGCCATAAACACACACCGTACAACGTACACAGATAAATGCTGAACTTCGGTCTGTGCTGGAGACACTAACACTGAAGAAGCACCACAGCCCAAGGCAGAGAATGGACCAGGAAGCAAGAGGCAACGCTGCTTTGGCCACCCCTGCTGTGAGAAGCAGGAGGAGGCTTTTTTTCCCCCCTGCATCTGTGCTTTCCTCCTCCATATCTTCTGTCGGATCTGTAAGAGTGCCCTGTCACGGGGCCTGCAGCAAGGACCTGACTCACACCCAGCCCTCGAGGCAGGCATGGGAAGCGCAGAACTTGCACACGCTTCTTCGCTGTGCCCTGAGCACTGTTACCTTGCAGCTACTCCTTTGACTATCACTGATCTTTTAAAAAAACCCAACAAACTCAACATGAAAATCAATGACTCTAAAGGCAGCCAAAGAGAAGGGAATCCCAGCCAGCTGACTGAGGTGGGCTTGCTCCTGCTCTTATTGAGGAGAAGAGACCATTTCCAACAGTTTTGATAAGTGTTGGATTATCATCTAGGGATGAATCTGACTCCCACATTAAATTAACGCTAGCCAGCGCACAGCCCCTATATAAAGATATCAACAGAGGGGGCTGCACAGTCAGAGAAACCTGCCTGAGAAGCTACCTTGCCAAGACCAGAAAAGAGCATACATAAATACCTCAGGATTTGCGTTGATGCTTGTGGCACAGAAAGAATGCCTGGGTCCATACAATCGCTGCGGCACACTGAATTTGTCAACCAAGAAAAGGGAAAGTCAGCAAGTCCTGCGGGACAGAGGACCTTCTGGTCCTACAGCCAAGGAAGCTGACCTGGTCAGGAAACCTGCCGCCTGCCCCTTCTTTCCCAGAGTATCCCCTCCTGCCCCTTTATCTTCCCATGGATGTTTTGATAAAAATGAGGAAAAAAAGATGTTTTTGTCAGAAATTTCCTTGGTTTCCCAAGGCTGTATGGTGAAACACAAAAACGTTTTGGCCAGGTTTCCTCCTTCGTCTCACTTCTCTGACACACAATAGAGTTCCATTCTGGTGGCAGGAAGCAATTACTCATGGTATCTCTGGCAAAAGAACATTTCCACTCAAAAATGGCTTTTGGAAAACTTACTTGTTTTCCATTGGCCTTAAAAAGACCATTGACTGAAAAGGCCTCTCCACTCGAAATGCTGGTTTAAGGTCAGGAGCCTTGTCTGAATTCAGCAGTATCTCAGTATCACTGAAGGAGGGGACAGTTTCCCAAGGATGATTTGAGCTCCTTATCACTTCTTCTATGTGCCTTCCCCAGCCTACCACATCATCTCAATCACACCCAGCCAACTAACCCTAATACAAGCCGCTAAGTCAGATCAGCAGCTGCCTGTGCATGAAAGTCCTATCCCAGGAAAAAAAGAAAAAAAAAAGGCCTTAAATATTCTTCAGGATGTAAAAAATGGCCTTGTATCACAAAGCAAAAGAAATACTTTCCATCACCACAATGAAATATTTATTAATAGCAGACACTAAATAATCTAGTACAGACTTGTTCACCAGAGTGCAGATTTTAGCGGGAGTCTCTGAGAACCAAAGCCCATTTAATTGCAATGAATAATAGCATAGATTTCCTATATTTGGGCTCATATTTTGCAAAAAGCGTTAGCAAGTAAACATGGATATTCCCAAACTGTGAATATTTAGTTAAGTTCTATTCTGATGTTTCTTGTTCTGAATATTACTCTATGAATTATTAAATTGCAACCGATTTTCCTAAGGATGAATTTTTTTGTTTGCAAAAACTGCTACTTTCTTCCACCTGAAGCTAAATCCACTACACATGGAGACAACTAGAGGCAAAATATTCTTGAAAAGAAATGTAAGATCCGAGCCAAAGTATATATCGGATGAAAACCAGAAATGCTACTTTTGTTCGAGTGCCATGCACCCATAATGGCTTCAGACAAATGAAGATTTTTACCAAATAGCTTACTAGTATTAAAAGTTCATGAGTAGAAATTGTTTTATTTTAGCACGTGCTACTGACTGAGCATTTTCACTTTATTTACACCTTGTGTCTCTGACCAAAAATATGGAAAAAACCCATATCCCAAATGCAGAGTGTAGGGGTCACAGAAAAGGGGTCTGGAGAGGAGAAACCAAGTGCTCTTGACGTATGGGTCACTGCGCTGGGAGGGGAAGCCCTGTCCCCAGCTGCTGCATGGCAGCAAAGAGCACGTCTCACGCTGGGTGGTGGAGGGGAGCCAAGAACACATACCCAGGTGGAAACCCGTGCCCTGCACTAAAACACCGACTTTCCCTCACCGCACGTGCTTAAAACTCTCCCACTCTTTCTTTTGAGACTGGACAGTGCTGGGGGCAGCAACTCCTCCCTGTGGGTTTGTATGAGACCCAGGAAAATGATCAAGGCCTCACAAGAGCTTCATCTGTGCTCATCCACTCCATGGAGATGAGGGTTGCTTATGTTGCAGTGGTGTTATTAGCAAAGACACAGATACAGAACAGACCTACAGCAGCTGAATCCTCTGGGGGGGAAAGGAAGGCAATACTTTTAAACTTACATAACAAAAGTATAATCTACAGTAAGCATTAAATGATGGTCACAACAGAGGTGTAAAAGTGCAGAGGAATAATTAACTTCGACACCATTTCACAGAGTGAGAGTCAGCTACTTGCACTCCTGCTACAGAACTATCCCTATGATCGTCATGCAGGTACAGTGGAAATACCTTTCATTCCTGTAGAAAACATTTTTCTAATATTGACCCTATATAGATAAGGGAGAAAAAGAAGATACATGTGCTTATAGCTGTAATTTCCCCATGGCAGGCTTACTGCTCAGGCCTGTGGGCACGTACTGATGCTGCCAAGTGGTCAAGCCTTTGCTGCTCTTTGCATGGCAATTTGCATGGTGTGGCTCACAGAGTTTCACGATTTATTTTTTCCAAAAATGACACTATTTGACAAGTACCAAGTGACAGTGGCAAACCTATTTAACCAGTCCACTGCTGGGTTGTGTTGGAAGCTTAGGCTAGGCTTATAGGTACCTTACAATTGTCCTGCCTGTTTTAACACACCATACACAAAGCTGCAAATCAGCCTGACAGCATGGAGAAGCCTCTGATTAGACAGCAAACTTCACTTTCTGTCCTTTTTAAGTGTAACATTTTCATTCTCACACATGTGCATGCTCATTTGGGAAGCATCTGACTAGTTCTGGCATCAGATTTGGACACCTTAATGTGTGCATCTTCCTCACAGTCTCATAGCACTGAATAACACATGAAGCAGCATTTGTCTAGAGGTCTGCTCAGTTCAGCCTGGGCGGGTGAAGAGGCAGATATTTATTTACACTGCTGCCAACAGGAGTGAGATCCTGATGGCCTGGTGCAGGGTGTGTGGTACCTGACTGGAAGTGTCAGGTAAGTGACACTTAGGGAAGTGATCGTGCCCCTGTACTCGGCACTGGTGAGGCCGCACCTCGAATACTGTGTTCAGTTTTGGGCCCCTCACTACAAGAAGGACGTTGAGGTGCTGGAGTGTGTCCAGAGAAGGGCAACGAGGCTGGTGAGGGGTCTGGAGAACAAGTCTTATGAGGAGCGGCTGAGGGAGCTGGGGTTGTTTAGCCTGGAGAAAAGGAGGCTGAGGGGAGACCTCATCGCTCTCTACAACTACCTGAAAGGAGGTTGTAGCGAGGTGGGTGTTGGTCTCCTCTCTCAAGTAACTGGTGAAAGGACGAGAGGAAATGGCCTCAAGTTGCGCCAGGGGAGGTTTAGATTGGACGTGAGGAAAAATTTCTTTACTGAAAGAGTGGTTAAACATTGGAACAGGCTGCCCAGGGAAGTGGTTGAGTCACCATCCCTGGAAGTATTTAAAAGATGGGTAGATGAGGCGCTTAGGGACATGGTTTAGTGGGCATGGTGGTGTTGGGTTGACGGTTGGACTCGATGATCTTGGAGGTTTCTTCCAACCTTAATGATTCTATGATTCTATGACTGCAAGGTGAGCCACTGGTTTCAGTGCAAGTCCTCACAGAGCAAGGCACTGCTGACCCAGAGCCGATGCTGGCTCTCATCTTTGAGCCTTGTAGAGGTCAGTGCTGTTGGAGGCAACCGGAATGGCTGCCCTTTGCTAGCACTTCTCACCTGCTATCTGCAAAGCATATTATTTAGAACAATAAACCACAATGCCTATGTAATGTTTGTCAGCAAATACTGGCTTTCAATGGCAACTGCTAGTGATAAGCACAAATTCATTTGACAAACCGTGTCCTGTCGTAGAAAGAAAACTGAACCCTTCCTGCAGAGGAAAACTATCCTTTAATGTTAGATAGCTTAGGGTTAGGCCTGCATAGCCTTCTCTCTCCCTGCAAGAGGTAATGGGAGTAAAGTGATAGCTAGGTCATTCCTACAGCACAGAATAGATTTTGAATGGAAAATCCCATCATTTTCTCATATAAACAAGTCCAAAATGCATTTATAGGATCGGTTTGGGTTTTTTCAGCTTGCAAGAGGGTTTTAAATTTTTTTTCCTCGCCACATGAACTGCCAACTAAACTGAGAAGCAGAAATCCTAAATAAAAGTTTTAAACCAACCACCAACTGTTTAGAAACCGAAAAAGAAGCTCTACTAGGAAATCAGCCCTTTTAAGACAGTGTTCCAGTAAGATGCCAGGGACAGGTCACTTGGTTGTCTCATTGGAATAACCACATTTTAGGTTTTCAGAGTAAAATATATGAGGTTGGGCAGCCAAGAGGGTTAGTACAGGGCTCAGAGTTTCACACAAACAAAGGGTAATCTGGTCTGGCACAGTCTGGTCACTGCAGCAGTGTATCTGAAGGTTAGGTTTTATGTTTATTAGCATCATCCAGATGGCGTTTTATGTCCTTAATAACTTTGTCCCTGACTAAGCCATGAACCTACTGTTTGACAAACACTGTAGGAAATACCCATCAACAGAAAAGCCATTTTGTAACAAGGGGTAGAGCCAATATGTTTAAGATGCCTACAATTTACTTCTGTGTACCTGTCACCTTTTGCTATGTACACTTAACATTGTAAAGTACTTTAAGCAGTTGTCCTTAAGCTAAGGGGTCTGGACAAATTAGTTCGGTATGTTTGCAGACACCTGGGAGCCCTGCAGCTCCTCCCAGTGCACTGCTGAGCGGCATGGGCTCCTCCTTGGCTGCTTACACCCTGGCCCCTCCACGTGCTTGGCCCCACCAACAAAGGAGGGCCGAAGCTTTGGCAGGGCGCTGGGGCTGGCTCCTGTCCCTCCCACGCACCTCATGCCATGCCGGGCAATTCACATCAAGAATCTTGAGCTCATAGGTTATCTGCAAGTTGGGGCAAAACCACCTTTTTCACGAAGCTGTTATAACAATTCAATTATCTCCACTCACAGAGTGCCTTGCAGTCCCCGAGGGGAACATGTTCTGTACTTTATTAGCAGAGATATCTTATCTCCAACATGTTGTCCCAAACACTGTATGCCTCACAGAACCTCCAGGATTTACTGTATTTTGATGACAGACAGGAAAGCTCCACTTCTAATAAGTGGGACTTGTGACTTTGTGTGAAAAACTATTTTAGCTTCTAATTGTTAAAATAAAAGGACCGTTGACACTTATTTTAGCAAGACTGTCCTTGCCCCGTAGGACATCTCAGCAACCCAGGAGCTTCTTTCAGCACCTCAGAGGTGCACAAGTTTTTCCACTTTCAATCTAAACTGAAAAATGTTTGATTTCTTCCTAGCTGCAAAACACATGGTCAAGACATTCCTCCAAAATGAGCAAAAGTTACTGCGCGTTTGCAGAGAGCAAAGACTTGAGCGCAGCCCACGCCAGGAGCTGGGGTGGGCAGGGCAGCCCACTGAGTGCAGCCCCCTGCACGGCTCCCCTCGCAATGCGAGCGTTCACGTGCTCATGGCGGCTTGTACAGTCGTGTGATTTCATACTCAGCCAGCCTTGTGTGCAAATGCCTACATGACATTTAAAACCCGAGCTGTGGCCAGCTATCGTATACCAATCAAATGTATGGGCTAAAAGATAATGAGTTTAAACAATCCAGGAGACTCTACATACTTGTTCTGCTGGTTTACTGAACTAATTTAAGTTAAATTGGTTCAGCCTCATGGTTCAGACAAGACCAGAACGAATGTTAGCAGCACTTTTGGTGTTTCATGACACAATTTACTTCGAATTAAAGCAACTGGAAAAAACCTTGTGCTCAGGGAAGTATGTGTGTATCGCTGCTGAAGCAGACACTGGCTGTAGTGACATCAGCATGTTTTTTTTAGCATACGTTCGTCTTTTGCAGGGATATTTTGAGACCCTAAAAATGTCACTACAGAACTGTCCCAGTTTTTGATTTTGAAAATGTCACCTGTGTCATCATTGGAACTGGGCTGTTATTTCCAGAACTAACCATTTGGTGAATGGTTTACGTGAAACTGAAACCTTAGCACCAGCTCTGCAGCGAAAGAGAGAAGGCAAAAGTGCTGGCGCTCGCACTGGCGCTGGAGTCATCCAGGAATTGGCTGGCTTACCTCAGGCCAGCCTTTCACTTGCCAGAATTCAGAAATTCACATTTCTTTTCAAATTTGCTATTTTCTTTAGGCATTCATTTTGAACGTGACCAGCTGTTCTCAGAACAGGGATCTGGAGCCATATTCTGTATTTTTAGAGCAGGCATCTTTCCTGTTAAACAGAAAGATGAGAAACTTCAAATTAGAATATGGTTAGGAGGAACAGAAGAAAATTCACAAGTGCAAAGCTGCTGCTGTTCACCCAAAAGGCTTGCAACAAAGATGCAGGGCGACTTTCCTGATAACTCACAATGGCTTACCTGAAACAGGGGCAGAAAAGAAGCCAGGGAAACCACACAACAAACAAATAGCTCACTGGGAGCCCCAGGGTTCGGTGTCATGATCAGCTGACGGTACCAAAAGGGGCAGCACCCCCCCGGTACAGGCTCCTGCTCATCCCTTGGTCCAGCACCGACACTGACACAACTGTCTCAGGGGCTAGATCAAGGATCTCATCAAGCTACAGACTAACCTGGCCAAAAAAATCCAGTTTTGGACAGAGCGAGCCACTCGGCTGCTCCACAGTGTGCATACTGGTGCTGTCACAATGACTGGGGTGGGACTGGGAAGACAGGACTGGGATGGACAGCAGGACTAGCATTTTTGGCAGCAAAGTAACAGCAAATGTGCAACCTGAGTAAAATTACCATGCATTTCCAATAGCACTGGAAATAACAAAGCCTGAGCTCACAGGGTCTTGGGCTGTGAGCTGATAGTCAAGTGTTGCAGGTGCCTGGGCCGTACAGCACGGCTTCTCCAGGCACGCTTATCCTCTGATGCCTGGTAACATGTGGGTTCATGCTATATACTTTCCATCTGTCAAAATTCACAGAGCCTTTCTGCTCTAACCAACCACATATATTCCTAAAACTTGTAGGAGATTAATTATCTTTGAGGCCTTTACTTCTTCAGCCAATTTGGTTGAGGACAGCCAACAGCTTCCACTGCCTTTGAATGTGGTAAAAACTACATGAAACAACATTACTAAGCAATCCCATAGCCTTAACAAATCATCCAACAGAAGAACCAAAACAACACAAAAAACCCCCCCATCAACATCAAGCTTAAGGGAAATGTATTTAGGAGACCATCCCTGGGGCACTGTCTCTAAAATGCCTTTGTGTTTAGTGGTCACTTCCCTCAAGAGGTCCCTAGCTCCTTTGGAGGTCAGCAATTTTATGCTGCTTTACAGGTGGGAAGCTGAAGAACAAAGGAGGAAAACACCATGCAACTTCAGCGATCAGTAGAGGATCGAGTTTGTTTCCTTACCCACTAGGTAGCGCCACTTCTTTTTAGTTTATTTCTGTGTTGTCCATCTTAGGAATGTGGAAAAAAAAACAGATTATAAGTCAAAAATATTGAAATATTAGCTCATTGCTATAACCAAGCCTCAAAAGATCATCTACAATTGTTCATGTTGTTCCTAATTCTCACCAAGTTAACCAAAATTTCAAAATGCTACATTTTTATAAAGCCCTACGTTTATCAGGTGACTGCACACGCCTCTCCTATCATTTGGCCATTGTTAAGTATTTCCCTTTTAGAGGAAAGCTTTGATTTATTCGATATTATTATTATATGTTATTTTATTACATTTCTGAAATGAATTATTTGAATTTGTAGCACGTAGGTTGAAAAGTTTCACTCATCCACTCTGTGCTGTCAGGATATACAAATCCAGATTAAATGCTCTGTGGGAGACTTTACCTCTAATTAAGTGTTTAACCGACGGAGTTTATCCCTCCCCAGTGGAGGTAGGACCCTTCCCCGTTCTCCTCCAGAATGAACTGCACTGAGCAGGACAACTCGGAGGAGATGCTTTAAAGGACCCGGCTCTGCTCCCTCCTCACCAGCCCTTGGCCAGCACCATGAGTGGGGCACTGCCAGCACACAGACAACCTGTCCCACCTCGCACTTGAATCCAAGGGGTCATCCACCCTGCAAGCACAGTGTGTAAAATCCCCTTTTTTACAGGAACTCAAAGAAGGGCTCCTTCAAAGGGCCTTCAAAGGTTCTTTCCTTCCTTTGAGAAGGAAGAAACCAAAAAATTGAAGGTTGTATTTCAACAAGAGAGCGCCGCATCTTCTCCCAAACTCCTCCCAACTCTTGGCTGTAGGAGAACATTTTAGATGAAGGTGAATGAAGGTCTCTCATGCAAGTGGATGCCCACTGTTCCCCCATGCCATTCAGATGAGATGACCACTTGCAGCAGTGAGGGATTCTCACACAACATACTATACTATACACTACACTCAGTCCCAAAGAAAAACATGGGCTCCAGTGAATAATCCTGTGATAAGACAGAGTACATTTACCTTACATTTGTAATTTTGGAGATGAAAGGGTATGAAACACCCTTGGCTTGTTATTAGGAAATGCCTTGTTAGCCACTTTCTTTTGAATTCACTCAGTGCCATTTGTAGAAAAGTCATTTCTCCCCAGGAACCATTTCTTTTCAGACTGCTTTTTCCCCCCTCTTCCCAGCAATTTCTGTTTTCAGAGTAATGAAGACCAATGTGGTTCTCTTCTACACCATTTCACTACATTTACATTTTTTAAAATAATTGATCATATCTCTGTAATTTTATACTTTTATTCTAAAACACAGGATACATACAGTCACTACTCAGCATGGCCAGTGAATTATGGCTTATTTGGGATTTTAAATACAAAGATTATAAAAGCGTTGGTTAAAGTGCTGCCAAGTGAACTAAACTTAGTGTTCATGGTATCTGGCTAAATATATGTTTTTTAAGTAATAAGAAGGAGTCGTTATTGAAACTGCAATCATCTTTCACAATAAATACTGTTTTACTTGAAGGCTTCTATACAATAAAGTTATATCAGTACTTGGGTACGGTGTACTTATAATTAAGGCAAATATAGAGAAAACATACTAATGTTTCTTAAACTGCATTTCTTTTGTTTATGCTAATGCAAAGAATAATTTGGTGTGCCACATGCACCAAGGACCGATAAAGGCATGGCTGAATATTACGCAAAGATGTCTACTCAGAGGTTATCGGCTTGGACGGTTGTAAGCAGGAGCATTATCAAATGTAATCAATGTATTAAAGAGGAGGTGAGGCTCACGCACTGTTAATAGGGAAAGGCTTGGGGGCTGAATGATGATGATGATGATATTGTTTAAACGGAGATTTCCTAGGTATATTCAAAACCGTGTAAATACAGCCCAGGTGAACACTCCTGAGACCTGTTGAACTCATGCAAACTCTGCCAGGATGGAAGTTCTGCAAAATTAGCAACTAGCATTACATTTCAGACACATGTACTCCAATGGAAAAATAAGCTTCATCATGAGATCTAAAAGCATTATAAACATTTAAAAATCAAATTTTTGTTTTCTCTCTGCTGTAACTAAAGGCAATTAAAAAACCAGCAGATTTTTACTCTTAAATATGTATATAGACATTTAAATAATATACATATAAATATAAAATATATATTAAAAATATATACTACTTTCCTAAGCAGATCACAGTGACAAAGTACATACAGTAACAGGTTTGCCTGCAGCATCAGGAATGCAATAAGGAAAATGAAAAATGGTCCATTTATATGGGGGGAAGTTTGAGCAGAGTTTGAGATTGAGAGAAGTTAAGTTTTTTTTTTTCCTCTTGCATACAAAAAAAATTCTAGCTGTGGTTTCTGTCACCCAAAGTAGAACTTCACTTTTATAAAGCATCCTGCAAATTGCACTCACATATTTTACTAAAATCATGTCACTCATCCTGATGAGATCAATGAGGCATTAAACACACAAATAACTTAAGAATCAGGAGCCTACATGGCTATGCATTGTAGTACCTTCTGTGTCTTTAGGGTTTATAAGACCCTATCTTGTTCTTGTAGAGCAAGGGAATTGATTTCCTTAAGACATACCTTCCCTTTTTCAGGGAGACGCATTGCATACATGCAAGCACTTTAAAAGCCTTGAAGAAGGAACAAGTCTTTCTGGTGAAAGCAACCTGGGGTGTCCTGTTGTCACCACCAGAGTACCCCTTCAGACCTCCAAATACAGCTGGCATCCCCAGAGGAGCATCACACAGCTGTCCCCACACAGAGGACTGATGCCCCTTCTCATGGGACCTCTCTAGGCAGATGGGGACAAGACGGGCGCAGCTGGGCTGGGGACCACGCAGGGACGCCAGCCTTCCCACTGGGGATGTAGCTGCAGGGTCTGTCCCAAGACTTCTCTGCCTGCCCTGGCTCTGCCAGAAATGGGATTGTTGCTTCCCATACAACATGGTGAGGAGGAGACAGCCCTGCTGCCCGCGCGGGTGCAGGCAGGCAAGGGACAGAGGGAGTGAGGGAGGAACCTACAGATTTGTCCTTCATCCCTGACTGCTCCATGGCTGAAACATATGAAAGCGTCAAACCCAAAAATGTCAGCACGGCGCCTGACATTTCAGACATACAAGTCTGTGAGAAACTCTCTGATCAACTGCCTCCAGGAAGTCTTCAATCCTGGACCCCTTTCAAATGAGATGGTTTGTGGATGCAGGATGGAGAGCACATCTGGCACATCAAGCCTTGCTTGCCCATTGCCTCTGGGAGGGCCTGATGAAGGGGATGCCTTGGGGCCACATGTCTTGCCTTGCCCTGCTCCCTCTTCTTGCCTGCATCCTCTCTCAAAACACTGCAGGGCCACATTGCCACCTGACATCGCCTGACGCACACCCAAAGCCAGCTGGTCCCTTCAACTCACTGGGCTCAGACTAAACCTTCTTTGGGAGGCTGCCCCAGCTGAGGAGCAGAGCCAGTGGGGACGGCCAGCGGAGCCTCCCCGAGACCCTCATGTGAGTCATGGACAGCTGTTGGTTGCAGTTCAGCATCATGTTAGAGCTGGCCCAGCTGCGTCAGTCAACAAGATTTCTCACCGGAAAAAGGTGATTTTTAGAACTTGAAACTTTTTCATGTGAAAATGGCAGTTTTGACAAAGGCCTTTCATTCTGTGATGGAGATAATCAAAATGAAAAATCTCATCTTGAATCAAAATGAAAAGAAATGGAAAACTGAAACAGTTATACTTTCTGTTTTGACATTTCCCATTCAAAACTCCTCAGAATCCTTTCCCTGCTGTGTGAAAATGTTCCTTTTCTGATTTTTTTTTTGTTTTTAATTTGTTTCACTGGGGGAAAAGAATTTGGAAATGCTGACATTTCTTGCATGAGAGATTTCAAGCTTTATCTAGAGAAGTTGTGCCTACAAGTACACTGAGTAAGGCTTGGTTCCTTGCACCCCACCCCACCAGTATTTTAGAAGACTTGTTGGAAAATACCAAATTTGAATAATATCCTTCCAATATTAAAAGCAAAGTTAATGGGTTATATTTTTCTCTTTGAATCCAAACACTTTTCTGGGATTTCAAATGTTAAAAGGTAACGAGATTTAAAACCAATTTCACAGCAGAAATCCTTCCGTAGAAAATGATAGACCAGCTGATGCAACTGGCAAAATTCACACTTTTAATTAAAATGATTAAACACAAGAGACCCCATTGCCTGTTTTATGTATAAAACAACAACAAAGTAGGGATTTATGAAAGGAATATCATGTTTCTGTGTATCTTAAAGGAAAAGCTGAGAACTGAATTTAAATTGAGGATTTTTATGTGAGGTGTTGATACTCTTTCTTTCTCCAAACTACTAGTACAAATCTGAGACTAGCCCAATGTTCAAATTTTATGCTATCAAAGGCAATCTGCTGTTATACATTTCTTCTATAAAATCTATCTATGTATATACACTGGAAGTCTGTGTTAATTTCAGTGATATTCCAGCAGTAAATACAACATGAAATGAATCTTTTCCTTAATGGTCAAAGGTATTCCTATTGCAAAACAAGTCTCCTCTGAAATATTACACATTTTTACTGTGCTCTTTTACAAGTGTTACGCAACAATTTGTCATATTTTATAATGCAGAACTCCTCTGAAACGAGTAAACAGCTTTCATGAGGCGATCAAGAGGAATATATATTTTTAGTAATATTAAATGTATTTATAGATTATTTTATACTCAGGTTCCCTGCAAAAATAATACCATATTCTGTCTATAGATCTTCCTCTTAATAAGCTCAGTAGAGATGTCTTATTCATTTCCTGGGAAGCAATGCTCTTTATAAGAATTATTTGTAAATGCAGTTAAATTAACATCTTCAACTGCTTTTACTCCACAGTAATGAAAATAACTACATCCAGAATCATTTCACTTTAAAAAAGTCATTTTAGTCTAAAGTTTGGCAAAAAAGTAAACTGAAATGCTTAGAAATTTACATTTTTGTCACTCCATAAATCAAAACTTACTTTACATATTAGAACAATTTTTGTGAGAATTTTGGATCAGAGCTGATAACCTTTTGCCAAGTTTTAACGAAATGCAAATTGAAACATCTGAGATATTAAACAGACAATCGAGGTTTATGGTTACATCATAAGATTATTGCCCAGTAACACTGCATACTATGGCCCCAATTCTGAAACACTCACAGGCTTTATGTATGCAAGCAACCCTTGTGAACACAAATGTAAGTGCTAATATAACCTCATGGCATCAAGAACACAATGTTGTATCAGCAATTGACATGCAAACTGTTTTGCTAAGGGAACATTCCTCCAAAAGATGTAGGAGGGTGTATGTGTAGAAAAGGGCAGCAAACGATGGCAGAAGCTTAATTATAGTACCACTAATGGCAGGAAGAGAATACAGCGTTGAAGACAGCCAGCAGCGTTAGCTCAGAGCAGCTAGAGAGCGTAGAGGACCAGCTCCCCGGCTTGTGTAAGCTGGAATGGGCTCACTGGAGTCACGCTACATGGATTTTTACCAAATCAGGATCTGACCCATATCTGTAGAGGCTGTATAAAAGCAAAAAAGCCCACTGGTTGACAAAGAATGAAGACTAGGGACTCTCCTTGTAGGTCACCACGGAGCATCCTGGCACTAATGTCTTCTCCCTCAAAAGCCTGCTGTAGATGCACACCATAATGCAGACCTTATGTAGTGCTGAGGGAAGTGTTAATTAATATCTTTAATCGCTATGTACTACAGCAAGATAAGAATAAGTGGCTTGCTGGACATAAAATCTTTCCAGACACTGCATATAGACTCAATTACAGCCATTGCCCACTCCCATACCTCAGAGGCAACACTGATGTGTTCCTGTTCAGCTTGGGATTTGCGTTCACAATAGCCTCCAGGAAGAGCTAAGCATGCAAACCTTAATGCATTTATGGTTCATATTCATTCATCCTTGGCCTCTGTGAAAACTACAGTCAAATTCCTGACAACAGAGAAGTGGCTGTTTTAAATGGACTGTTGTTAATAATGAAGGGTATGCAATACTCAAACAGTAAGAAAGGTCAGATTTGAAAAGAAGGGATTCACCTGGTGCTCAGAGACACACCAATACCAAACCCAGGTCCTCAGAGGGAATGACAGGCATGGGGCCTTCAGGTGAGGCTGGCATAGGTTTCATGAACGGGGCGAGGTTCCTCCTCCCTTCGTGTCCAAAACAGAGGAGGCAACAGCAAGTCCTCTGAGGGGGTCCACAGTATATTTACGAGAGGGATGCCAAGTACTAAAAAAATAGATGCACCGCAAACGGTTTATCGTGAGGTTACTAACCAGTGGATGCCCCCAAAGTCTTGTTGTTCAGCTCTTCTAACCAAATAAATTGAGACTAAATTGTAGGCTAAACTTTTCTCTGGTAGAAAAATGTTCCCACTCAAATTTCACTGTTCTAATTGCAGAAGCTAGAAATAAAAATACTTTCATTCAAATAACCAGCATTCAAAATGCTTTCAGCTGGACTTTGCCTCCCAAAAGAAGCAAAGGCGCATGAAGGATGTTCTGTATTATCATTTTTATTGGTGTTATGGGCCAGGACCCCATAGGTACTGTCCTACCACAAAATGAAGATGATTAGCCCTACTTCAAATCATGATATTTTATTACAACAGTTTATAGTCCTTATTTAATCATCTCAGCATGTACTGCATGGAGTCTGCAGTGGAATCAATTCATTTCTATCAAGTATTGGGCCAAACTGTGCTTTTACTCCCTGGGGGAGGGGTGGGGGTAAAATATACAGAACAGCTGGGGCCACCCAGTAGTTCAGCAAGGCACTCTGACAGCAGCAATGGCAGATACAAGCAGAAAGCATCTTTAAAGAGCCCTCAATTCTTCAGCAAAGCCATAATTATATTCTGAACATTTATCCCATGATCATTTTCATCCAAAAATTTGCCAAAAAAAATTCATCGTGAAAGGCGTAGAAATCTACATTTTTGACACTCCATAAATCAAAAGCTTATTTTACATAGCAGAAACAAATTGCAGTATATTTTACCTCAACTGTACTGTCTTTTAGCATTACCTGCTCCATTTCCAGACTTGAGGATTTTTACATACCCTTCCACTGCTCCTCCTCAGATCTTTTTAAATTCACCATCCTCTTCATTAAACCATAGAACATATAATTTCTCAAAATCTACCCCCTTGAAGCACAATGTGGCCCTAGGACTGAAGTAGCTCAGTTTCTGCTATGATGATGTAGAGCAAGCGGGGATCGCTCACCTGCCACTTCCCATCCCTCCAGGTTCCCATTGAGCTATTCCCCACAGGTTAGCAATACTCCATCTCATACCAAAGGTGCAGTAAACCTTTTGCGAACACACCCAAGTTGCAAATGAGTGCAGACTTGACTTCCAGCACAGCCACTTCATCCTGGAGGGCAGAAAGGTTTCCCCTGGTGAGGATACCTTTAGAAGTATTCATTCCAAGATGGGGGGTGAGCAAGCCCTCATTTTGTGTTAGTACATAAAAAATGTTTGCTCTTCAGTTTCAACTCTTATTTCTTTTTTAAATCAGAATGAATCACCTTTTTATTTGGGAAACATGGACCAACCACAACCAAAACAAAACAAAATACAAGTAAATCTGAGAATAATAGCAACTTTCAGACATGATCAAGCTGGGTTTGATTTGTGTTATTTATCAAGAGTTAAGAAACCTTGTTTCCCTTCACCAGTCCCCTGAGCCATTAACTTTCACATTGCACCACATTCTTATAAGATTATGGGAATTTTCAGTTTAGAAAATCCAAAGCATTCTGCAGCTGAGCATATTTAGTTGCATTTTCCAGTTCTATTTTAAAATAATACCACTACATCTGATACCCCATACTTGTCTGTGACAAATGTAATATGCAAACATCTTCCATTGCATAAATGGCATAGGAATGGTAATAACAATACGCTGAATATCTAACTCCCATTGTCTGGAGAGCAGTCCTAATGTTGCTGAGTTAATGAGTGAAATGAGCATTGTGGTCTAAGTGTCGCGTAAATAATGGTTTCCATTACAAAAAAACTGTACCACCACACCCTGGCCATCTCAAAAAGCAAAGCTCTAGAGGTTTCCCACAGACAAATATATAAACCAGTGCTGAATTTCCCCCCTTTCCTCCTGTCTAAGGCAGCTAGTTTAGTGGCCTCTCTCTTTCTGGAACCTATTTTTTGTGACAAAATGCAGCTAAAACATTATGTGGTTTTTCTATGAACAGGATTAAAATGCACTCAGTATAGACCAGCCTCTTCCCTGGTGTGAAGGTCATCCACCAAAGCTGCCGAGTGGCAATTCAAGCCATTCTCAGAGAGATATAAATCTCTCTTTTCCTGTCTGCATCTTTTTACACATGAAGTAGCAAGGCCCGAGTCCTCCCTGCCTAGTCCTGAGCTGCACTGTCACACCTTTGATAGCTATGAGGAGCACATGTGTGGAAGGGCATGCAGATCACACCAACAAATGCTCAGATGCAATTCCGTACAGCCATGGTGCTGCTGCCAGGGACACACTGAGGATAACTTTCAAGCAGGTTTTGGAAAGGGGAAGGGAACAAAACATACACAACCGAGCTATGAGTTATAACAATAGCAGTCAGAGTGATATAAAAAGCTAAGCATTTCACAACTCAGATCAGTATAAGCACAACCTTTCTACAGGCACAGAAGCCAAGGCAGAGAATAAAAGGGATAGTTGACCAAACTAACCTGGGAATTCAGCCTTGCATGAAATCAGGCTCCCGAATTACCGTACAACATCCTGTTCTCCTGCTGCCGCAGGCACAGAAGTAGATGTTTCTTTCCCCCAAAACTCCTGAAGAAGTGTGAAATTTACACTGACAATCTTTGGGTAAAACTATGTGCAATCTGTCATGGGCTTTGTATCTGACATCTGGCAAGATGCACAGTCAACCACAGAGCGTTTTACAAGGATGCAGGAAATAGCCTACAAAATGGTCAATAGCTTCAGTTGTTTATCCGGGTTTTTGTTAATTTTCTGTAATTTCCTGGTGTGGCTTTTGTCACTGGGGATGCACAAAACAATTTAAAGAGTCAGGTGCTCTAATCCCACTGAAACCAAAGAGGAGGTAGGTACTCAAATGCCTGGAGCACATCAGAAGGTATCAGCCTTGCCACCTGCAGCTATTCACGCTAGTTGCAGCCTGAATGGTGTTGACCGTGGGCAGTCCTACTCTGCTACATTCACGTAGTGTCCATCTCAAACCAGGATGAGCTTGCACAGAACCTGGGTCACTGCTTTCATTCCGTAACAAATACATGCCTTTTGGCTTTGCTAGCACCGGTGACTCCTGGGTTTACAGAAGGCTCAGATGAAAATCAAGTCATCCATTCCATCAAAACAGGAAAGGTTCAAGTAATTGAGGGTGGCAATTTAGATTACGGATAATAGCAATAAACCTTTCCTTAATAGGACACTCCTCATTTTATCATGATGTTCCAGAACTGTTTTTGGAGCACCTGGAATTAATAGCCCTTGTTTGAACTTAAGTAGCAGCTCTAGGAGCTTCAGCTGCAAGTCAAGACCCAGGTCAGTTTGCTGGTGTCTGCACCAGAAAACATCACAGCAGCTTGTCCTTGCTTCGGACTGTTTACACTGTAAATCTTGAGTGAAAGACAAAAACACAAGCCCAGAGAGAAGGAGCACAGAAAAATGAGTGAAGATTGACGTGTACAGTGCTGAGCTGTTCTCTTTCTTTCATTTCATCAGTTGAAACATCTGGAGCTTTTTAATGTTATTTTCTTTTTAGCTGTACAGCATACTGATCTGTAGGGTAGGATTAACTTTGTGCAGATAGTTAGCTGGAGCAACGTGATAAAGATTGTTTGAAAAGTCTAAGACATGCAGACTCCATGAAAGCTGGCCTCCCTCTCAAAGAGAAAAGTAAATGCTGGGTCGATTTCAAGGTGAACTTATTCAGCACACAAGTTATTTGAAAAGGTCCTTCAATCTGAGAAATAATTGTATGACCCTCCTGACAGTAGACCTGAGAGCAT
>NW_008824035.1:1965621-1967267 GCF_000699105.1 Pygoscelis adeliae
TCAAATGCCTGGAGCACATCAGAAGGTATCAGCCTTGCCACCTGCAGCTATTCACGCTAGTTGCAGCCTGAATGGTGTTGACCGTGGGCAGTCCTACTCTGCTACATTCACGTAGTGTCCATCTCAAACCAGGATGAGCTTGCACAGAACCTGGGTCACTGCTTTCATTCCGTAACAAATACATGCCTTTTGGCTTTGCTAGCACCGGTGACTCCTGGGTTTACAGAAGGCTCAGATGAAAATCAAGTCATCCATTCCATCAAAACAGGAAAGGTTCAAGTAATTGAGGGTGGCAATTTAGATTACGGATAATAGCAATAAACCTTTCCTTAATAGGACACTCCTCATTTTATCATGATGTTCCAGAACTGTTTTTGGAGCACCTGGAATTAATAGCCCTTGTTTGAACTTAAGTAGCAGCTCTAGGAGCTTCAGCTGCAAGTCAAGACCCAGGTCAGTTTGCTGGTGTCTGCACCAGAAAACATCACAGCAGCTTGTCCTTGCTTCGGACTGTTTACACTGTAAATCTTGAGTGAAAGACAAAAACACAAGCCCAGAGAGAAGGAGCACAGAAAAATGAGTGAAGATTGATGTGTACAGTGCTGAGCTGTTCTCTTTCTTTCATTTCATCAGTTGAAACATCTGGAGCTTTTTAATGTTATTTTCTTTTTAGCTGTACAGCATACTGATCTGTAGGGTAGGATTAACTTTGTGCAGATAGTTAGCTGGAGCAACGTGATAAAGATTGTTTGAAAAGTCTAAGACATGCAGACTCCATGAAAGCTGGCCTCCCTCTCAAAGAGAAAAGTAAATGCTGGGTCGATTTCAAGGTGAACTTATTCAGCACACAAGTTATTTGAAAAGGTCCTTCAATCTGAGAAATAATTGTATGACCCTCCTGACAGTAGACCTGAGAGCATGAACATCAAATTGTCTAAAGAGAAAGATGGATGTCTGTATTCTCCAGTTTAAAAGCAAGCTTCTTTATTAAAGGACGATATGTAAAATTTTAAGGACAGGGCTTACCTACTTAAGAAAAAAAATGTGTCATTTCTAGGTGCCAGGTGTGCTGTATATTCCCTTGTTTAATACACAATTTTATTTACTCAAGTTTTTAGATGGGCATTCCTAGAAAAGATTTTAAGAAGACAAAAGGTACTCCAACAGCAAAACTAAAATTTGCTTTGTTCTGAATTAGTGTGGTTTGTTTTGCTCCATCTTCCATTTCCGTAGCTCATTTTTGTGAGACAGACTGGAGTGTTAGACTCAGCAATAAGGACTTTAAGATCCACTATGGAACCAAAAAGTTTGCAAACCAAAATGCCTATCCAGTACTCATTTAGATCTGACTCACCAGCCATGGTCCCATGTACGGCTACATGACAGAAGTTACACTAATCAACACAAACAGGCAAAAACTCAAACAACCATCATAGAATCATAGACTAGTTTAGGTTGGAAAAGACCTTTAAGATCATCAAGTCCAACCATTAACCTAGCACTGCCAAGTCCACCACTAAACCACGTCCCTAAGCACCACATCTACACATCTTTTAAATACCTCCAGGGATGGTGACTCAGCCACTTCCCTAGGCAGCCTGTTCCAATGCTTGACAACCCTTTCGGTAAAGAAATTTTTCCTACTA
>NW_008824035.1:1967602-2024968 GCF_000699105.1 Pygoscelis adeliae
ATGAGGTCTCCCCTCAGCCTCCTTTTCTCCAGGCTGAACAACCCCAGCTCCCTCAGCCGCTCCTCATAAGACTTGTTCTCCAGACCCTTCACCAGCTTCGTTGCCCTTCTCTGGACACGCTCCAGCACCTCAACGTCCTTCTTGTAGTGAAGGGCCCAAAACTGAACACAGTATTCGAGGTGCGGCCTCACCAGTGCCAAGTACAGGGGGACAATCTCTTCCCTACTCCTGCTGGCCACACTATTTCTGATACAGGCCAGGATGCCATTGGCCTTCTTGGCTACCTGGGCACACTGCCAGCTCATATTCAGCCAGCTGTCGACCAGCACCCCCAGGTCCTTTTCTGCCGGGCAGCTTTCCAGCCACTCTTCCCCAAGCCTGTAGTGTTGCATGGGGTTGTTTTGACCCAAGTGCAGGACCTGGCATTTAGCCTTGTTGAATCTCATACCATTGACCTCGGCCCATTGATCCAGTCTGTTGAGATCCCTCTGCAGAGCCTTCCTACCCTCAAGCAGATCGACACTCCCACCATATAACATAACTGTCATATAACATATAACGTAACATAGTCATATAACATAACTGTCAGAATCACAGCTAGTGTGGGATTTATGTGACTTGACTGTTCGGTGAAAATGCAGCATTTTCTGAGGCAGTGGCAAACCTGTCTGGCTTAAAGAGTAGTGCAGACACCTTGAAAAGATGGGAAGCACTTTGCGTTCACCAAGTCCTGTCCCATGGGCATGATTAGGTGGCATGATGAGCCAGGCTCTGAACACAGGTTATAAAACTATGCTGAGTATGGGTCATTAGCTCTTCACTTTATTTCTGGGCACATTCAATCACTTATTTTGCCTGTGCTCCTGTTTCCTGCTTTGCCATGTTTTGACTGCACACCTCCGGGCTGAGATACTTTTAGTTTGTCTTGGTATTGCACTGAAATGATATTCAAGTATTTCAACTGGCCAATACTGAAATAAGTTCAGTAGATAAGATGCAGGCTTGTTTATTAGTGATTTACGCTGATCAAAAATAATTTGTTCTTTTTAATTTCATTCTCCATGACTCTCAGAAAAGACCACGAAACTCCAGGCTCCAGCCAACACAGGCTGTAGGACAGTATCTTCATTTCAGCTGGAGCTATCAAGCACAACTCCAATGCCAACACAATATTTTCAGTTGGGTTTAAAAAATTCAAGTCTAACTCATAACGTTTTTCTGATACTAAGTCTGCTCCCACTAATGACTATCAGATTATCAGCAATTGATAAACCTATAGAAATACAGAGAAGATAAATCATTCAAGGAATGGCTCACTGTTTCTTCCAAACCAAGAACTGGAGGCGGGAAGAGTACCAAACAAGCCAAATGGGTGGCAGGGTCCAAGCAGGCAAAGCAGCTACAATATGTCTGCACACAAAGCATAGCTAACCTGGGAACTCCTCGCTGCGGGATGCCGTGGAAGTTAAAAGTTAAATGGGTTCAAAAAGCTATCAGACAGTTCTGTTGGCTCAGGAGACCCTCCCCATTCAGGAAGTCTCTGAGCCACGCTGCTCCAGAGGCTGGGCCAGGATCATATCCTCCTGCCCCATTTGTATCCTTTTCCTACTGTGAGCAGCAACCTAGTGCAGGCATTCCCAGGGCTTTTATCTTCGTTTACAGAGCCAGGTCTGAGTCTGAGTCAGGCACAGTCCCCATCACAACTCTGCAAGGGGCACAGAGGGCCACACGTAGTTTTGTCTCTCTGAGGTAAAGTAGCAAAGAGCTGGGGACAGAAAGCATTTCTCATAAAGGAAATCAAAGCCATGTTGTCCCTTGGTGACATGCACGTAGTCTGAGACAAAATAATGTATCTAAATCTGAAGCAGTTGTTTTCACCCTGTTTCAGAAAGCCATGTACATGATTTACAGGACAGTATCTTAATCCATTTCTGTAACAAAAGTATATTGGGAAATTCTGATACGGGAGTTGAGATAACCTTTTAATTATTGTTCGTCTCAACTTTTGGGTGGACATTCCTTCTTTCAATTGTCTTCAGTGATTTAATGCAGATAAACAAGGACTTCTGTTGACACACATGAACATTTGTAACATCTACTGCAGTATTTTGCAGTCACTTGTGCACTCTACTTGCCTCAGACCAGCAGTGACTCAAGAAGAAGTGGGGCACTGGCAAAATAATAGTAAGAACAAAAATGAATACTTGAATAATGAGGAATGTCAAAACCCTTCCCCATAAAGTTCATGTTTGGAGATGTGCAATGTGCTGGATTTAATGACATTAAATCCTCTCCTCTCTGCTCATGTTCCCTCTGCTAGAAGCGGCGTGCCTTGCTGGTGGTTTCTCTGACCCTGTGTAACGAGCATCAGCCCACTTCTCCCAGCCACCAATTCCTGCCTGCTGTTCTGAAGGTTTGTATGGGCTCCATTATCAGGAGATATGGAGACCTGATGCTTTCAACAGTCCCTGCAGCTGGGTCCTCTCCCTCCCTCTCTCTCAGCTGTTGCTTGTCCTTGGGATCCCCGGTCTCCTTCACCCCATGTGCTGTGCCACCCACGGCAGCTCCTGTGTTCCTGCTCCCAGCCTTCAGGCGACAGAGCGATGCTTCTGCCTTCCCCTGCCCTTCCGCCATCCTACCCTCAGCTCAGGAGGACTTGGGGACGAGGATCATTTCCAACTATAGTTTCGTAGGAAACAAAATAAACTGGTACTGCAGAGGACTGTGTCAATGGGCATTACTCCAGGCAACGGGAGGCTTGGTGTGGCAAGCAGGAGGGGTATGAAAGCAATAGCAAGAGATCGTGGCAGGGCACGCAGGTTTCCTTCACGGTATCTTTCTGGAGCTTGCAGGTTTTATCAGCAATTGCTGCCTGAGATTTGGGCTTAGCATTCTTATAAAAATTCTGACAATTCAGCACTCTGCTCACCACATCCACGCCAGCTAACACCAGTGTTTCGCTGAAAACATACAGCCTGACCTTAAATGAGCTCCACCCCTTATTTACCTTCTTGTTGCAGAGCACAGCCAGTAGCTTCTTCGAAACACTATACTTTCTTGAACGCCTTTCTGTTACTTGAGAAGTACAATGTACAAGTTAGATATTTTGGATCCACCTCATAAACTGCTAGTGTTGTGGTGAAGTCTTTTACTCTGATCCCAGGATCTAGGTAATACAGACTGCAGAATACTGTAGTTTGTTTGTGAGCATGGAAGTCAATTTTAATGCCAGTTTTTATACCTGAGATACTGTAAACGAGTATCTTCAACTTATATTGCCCATCGTAAACTTTTTTAACCTGTGAGTCATTTTCAAAATAATAAACGTAACTATTCCATAAAAATATCTCAACACAGAAGAGCCAGAAAAGTGAAGGACATGAACAGATGGCACATCAATCTTCTGCATTTATACAATTTGTTTTTTAATGCAAATAGTGTGGGTTGCCTGCTCTTGCCTTGGATATTGTTCCAAAGACGAGCACATTTTCTTATCTTTCTGGATCAATGTGACATTTGCAGTTATCATAAAGTGGGAGCCCATTTAATGATGTTAATGCTTCCTTAATGTAAAAATAAAATCACCTCCTTTATAAAAGCAAACAGATTAAAAGTCCCAAAGAGACCATTGAAATCTGTGATATTTGCAGTTACTGGTGGCTAGATGGCTTGATTATACACAGGTAAAAAATAGCTTAAAAGCATTGTTTATGCTCATTAATCAGAACATTAAATAGGAATGCTGGAGTCTCCTCAGCTAGAATCAGTTTTAAAAATGTATTAATAAAAAAATGGAGGCATCATTTCATGCAGCCTGTTTAGATGGTTCAAAAAACCAAAAACTGCAAACAACCAAACTTATGGCCTTATGGCAGCTTGGTAAATCTTCAGACCCCAGATGTAATATGTGGTCTGCATTTTTATTTGCACATATTGGAAAGTGACTTTGCCAGCAGTCCCTGATTCATGCCTGTACTGTTCCCTCCACAGTGCCACCAAGCAAGTGGCACATCAGTAATATTTCTATTCTTGCCCCCGGGGAAAATTTGAATCTTTACTTTTTCTAAAGGATTGGGGAGTGGGGGGAGGACGGGGGACGGGACGACAAAAACCCACCACCAACCAAAAAACCATTCTCTTCTGGATTCTTACGAAAAGAGAAATTAAAAATTATTGACATATCTCACTTGAAACTATTCTGAGTACAATGTATCCTGCAAGTCCCAGATTCCCAGACTCCCAAATTCAGCTGGGGCTACATAATGTCTCTCTAGTTCTAATAGGAAAGAAGTAAATGGCATGAAGAACATAGTATATTTTTAATCAAAAAATATTTTAGCTAAAAATTTGTTTTTTAAACAACCCAACATTTTTGGATTTGTGATTGTTTTAAAGTCAAAATATGATGATGGCTTCTGTTGAAACACCGTTTTGAACAAAAAAAACCCCAAACCCAAACAACCCCTTTAAACTCCGCTCATGGTTTTGCTCAGGAAAAAGGCCACCGCATCCTCAGTGAAAAAAAGAAAACTCTGCGCGTCCCGGGAAGGCAGCAGCGGATACCTCCAACAGCATGAGCAGGTTGGAGGCAGCCACCGCAGCCTGCTGACCCCCAACATGGCCTGTGACAAATAACTCTACACATTATTTCTTTTTTAAGATTTTACAGTAAAGGAGGGATGAATGCTATAATCAGGAAGGGGTGGAGGAAATAAGCATATAAGTAAGAGTAACTGGGTAATCCATGCATTCACCAGGTACACGCTATCCCCTATCACCTCTCAGGCTTCCTTCCAGATCTGCTCCTTCTTCTAACCACCCCTTTCCCTTTGCTGCCCAAAGTCCTGCCCAAAAGAGCCCAGCTTTCATGGGCATTGGAACAAATCACAGATGTAGTCATTGCTTGCGCAGCTGCACACACAGGGTAGATCCTCACAACCACTCCCTGTACAGTACCTGCAAAGCTGCTTAGAGGAACAGGCAAGGTGGTAGAAAGCTGAATTTAACATACAGCCCACAGATGAACACTTCTTTCTTACTGTTTTGGAGACGCTGCCCTCAGACACAAAACGGGGGTTCCGTTGTTGTAATCGGGAACAAAGCCCCTTTGAAATACCCCACTAACTAGAAAAGGTAATAAAAAAAGGCCTTTTAATTCCCTGTCCTTCCCCTTCTGAATGAGCTGTTAAAAGACCAAGAAAAACTGTTATAGCGATACCATAAAAAGAAAAAAAACCCAAAAAAACAAAGAGCTCTCAGCTCCAGGCGTGTCCGAGGGGCTGGCAGGAAGAGACAGCGCCCACATGGGAAAGTTCTGTCACCCCATCTGAGATATCACTTAGCGGTGGCAGCTCTCCAGAGGCAGAACGGGTCCCACCTGTTTGCAATGTGTTTAGCTATTAATATTTATATAGTAGTTCAAGTGGGTATAAAAAAAAAAAAAAAAGGGGATGAATTTCATCAAATTGTATGTCATCTCTTGGTGGTGTAAAATAAAAACCGTTGCAGCAGGGGGAGAGGGGAATGGCTTGTTTTCTTGCCTTTCTGCAGAGTGAAATGTCGTTGCTCTCAAAATGTCTCAGCGCAAAGCATTTGGCAATCACCTCGGTGTGATCCACACCTTGACATCCAGGCTAAATACCACGGCCATGGCCTGGCCCCAAAATCACAAGGCTTTGAATAGCACCACACAAATAACACATTTATCAGTTCTGTGGCTCGACTTACAACACCAGAAAAAAAAAAAGCAAAAAATATTCACATTGATGTGGAAGTCATTTTCTTAAGCTTTGCTTACTGTGCCAAAAAAAGCCTCCGAAAACATTTAATTTTTAATTTTTCTAAGGTACCAATTCATGGATTGCTGTGAGGGTGAGTGATATCCAAGGGGAGCCCGTCTTCCTCCACAGAGGTGAAGTCCCAGGGATATTTCCTAACTAAGAAGATATGGGCATCCCAGGCATGCTGCTGGTGCTCAATCCTTTTGGACTTGTTCTGCTTTCTATAAAATACTTCAATATTTACTGGAGCAAAAGAGAGGAGAATGACTTATCACCCAGTAATAACTTTACCATCATCCTTGATATGTATTTGAGGTGAAAGTAAATATTATATATGAAGAGGATAATTTCAGCATGGGAAAGACAGAAACATCCACTCTAGGTGTCCCATATCACAGAGCATGAAGCACTTTCCAGGCAGGCAAGAGGCCGGGGCTCAGGATGCTGCTGCTCTAATAATTTAAGTCTTGCACATTTAAAATTAATCTGCCCAACATAATTAAGATCTAAGCCACAGAAAATGGAAGGGTTTTAATAAGAAAAAAACTAAAAGCCATTCATGCTAAAATGAATGCCCATCTTTGGGCGGTGGCCTGAGCATTCACATTCTCTTTGCATAAATGGGAATATTGTCTGTCCCTAAGGGGAGTCCCCTAAACAAGGAGGAGGCAAGGGAGGTAGGAGTCCAAACTGGATTTTCTGTTCAATCCTGTGAACATTATCCCATCATTTTTCAAAACTGAATCCAGTCAGGAAATTCAAGTGAAATCTGTGAGCAATTTCAGGCCTTCTGAAATGTCTTTTGTCAGTGAATTAAGTATTTGCCAAAACGAGAGCAGAAATTGCCCAGCCTCTGCACTGAGTAGGAACAGCACCCAAGAGCCTTCTGAACAGCGGTGATGGGGATCTGCTCTGACCACTGAGGGGAGGACATGTGCACCCAGCCAGCAAAGAAGGGAAGGGAAACAAAGCTGAATTTTCCAGGTGCTGAGAGTTTTTAGTCAGGAACGATTTCCACACCTTCCCACCTCTCCTCCTTCCCACCCACTGATGCTTCCCAAAACACCATCAGTCAAAATAGTTTGGCTGAGGGTGCTGAGAAAAGCCCAGGACAGGTGACAGCGGTTGGGCTGCTCTCCTTCCCCGGGATGTTTTTTACACACCCGGCACAGAATGAAGAGGAGAGCGGTTGTCTTCTTGTCCACGCTCATCCGCAGCCTCCTGTAAGCTGATCTAATTCCCACACCTCTCGCACCCACAGAGAGAATTTGCACCCGATTAAATGAACTTTGTTGAAAAAGCTGAGCTAGGTGGAGATCACAACCCCAACCAATGCCTCAGACCATGCCTGCAGCAGGACTGTGAGTAAACACCAGAGCTTAGTGCATGGCAGAAGTAGGACCCGAATCAGTCACTGTTATGCTTCTCTCTTTCCTCTCACTCACACATGCACAAAAACCAAGCCCACACAGCCTCTTTTGCACAATATCGCACAGTTGGGGGAGGAATTAAGCCAAAGAACCATTAGAAAGAAGGAAATTATAAACCAGAATGACATACAGCAATCGTAAAATGTCTAGGTCTAACCATGCCAGGAAACCTTGTGAGGACAACTTAGACGAGCATGCGTTTTACTTACCTAGCTCAAGTAACCAACAAGCCACATGTGACAAAGTCACCACAAGCCCTGAATCATGATATTTAGCTCAGCTCTCTCTAGCAGGTACTGCTACTTTGCACTTAGTCTTAATCCAATCTCTCCAAGAGCTTTCATTCCCATCAGCCTAATTAAAGCCTTGTTATTTGCTATCTTAAATTTTCAGCATTAGATTTAATGAAATCTATATAAAGTTCTGTACGCTCTTGTAGTGAATTCCTTTTAATGACAGCACTTGTCTCTGCCACACAGACCATTGTATTATAGGCATTTTGAAACCTCAGTGACTTCCTTCCTTCCAGAAATAAAAACGAAGAAACTCTTCCCTCTGTCTTCAGCTTCTATCCAATTGAGCACTTTCAGAGTTTGCAGTTTTAAACGAAGATTTTCTATCACTCTTTTTCACGCTCCATTGAGCAAATACTTTTAAAGAGCAGGGTCTTTTAAAATTTCATCCTTCTCAAGGTCCTCTTGTTGTTAGAGAGGGCTAAGTAAATTTCTGTGTGCTTAAGTAAGGGAGCACCTTGCTCTGGAAGCAGAGAAGATGGGAGCATACAGTTGAGCCAATCTGTCATTGTAGTGCTGCATCAAGCAACAGGCAACGTACAGAAGAGCAGAGGAACAGGATTAGCCTGGATGGAAATCCACTAGCAAGTTAGCCAGCACGGCAACTGGACTACTGAAGGAAACCTTTTCCCTGCTTCATCCAACCATGAGCTCCAAATTCATCAGAACTTTGGTTTATAGAGGGAAAAAGTCATTTAACTTTCTCTCTCCTATTCTTAGTAGTATTTTTATGTGATAAGTATGTCTGGATGAAGATGCAGTCAAATGAAAGGTTGATCTCTCCAGGCTTTTGGCTTAACCTAAGAGCATAAAAATCTAGAAGAGTCACAGGAAGCATATTTTCTTTTTATGCTCCTACCCAGATTTTGGGGGTCTGTGGGAGCACAGCACTGTTTGCCGATTTTGACTACGTGGAATCTTGTTAACAATTTTGTGCCACTGATAAGGATGCTCTCTCTGTAAGGTAGTCTTCAACAAAACTTTCCTGCAAAGAAATAGGCAAGTTTAAGAGAGGCAACCCCATGGAAGCACAGATTCAAATTATTCTGCATTTCAGACACTGCGTGTACAAACTCCAACCTACTCAGGTGGATAAAGGAGGAAGGGGTTGTCCTGCTCCCCTACAAATGCACCTTGGATGATTTCCTCAGAACAAAGATCTGCAGCAGACCAAGGCAGAAACCATCCCTCCTCCTTCCCATGCTCGGAGTCAAGTGGCATGTCTGAAGGAAAAATGGGAGCCGCTCTTGGGCAGGGAGCTCAGAGCCTGAGGAAGCCTCCAAACTGGATGGAAGGCCGCAGCCAGTCTCGTTCCTTTTTCCTTCCTGCATGCGCTCAAGCTTGGGGGACCAAGTATGTCTCTTTGGCTTTGACTCAAAAGGGGGAAAAATCCCTAATTTTGTGGTCTACACATACTAATTAACAGCCTTGCATATCTCTTCAGGTTTCAGTTTTTATCTCCAGGTATCCTCTACAGTTTTGCCTTTGGATCAAATCCAGAGCCAAAGAACCCACTTCTGCCACATGGGTGACAAAATTCCTCTCTGGATCTGTCAGGACAACTTGACCAAGAACAAACTGTTGCTACTGGCCACTTTAGGTCTGAGTGCCACTTTGTTTTACCCCAGCTCTAAAGTACAAATCACTGGCTGAACCAACTGCAGACAAAGATTTCATATGCCTCCTCATTTAGTCTTAACTTTCCACTTGTCCCTTTCAGAGAGATCAAGGAGACTGACTGGTGTTGGTGTGTTTGTGTCAGAGAAAAGGAATCAGCTTTACCTCTATGGGCAGCTCTCATGCTTCATGAGACACTTTTATACAGTTTTAAAATAATTTTTCATGAGACAAAAGAGAAAGAAGTCATGGTCAGCATAGCAAAGAACAGACATAAGGAAAGTTGACTGTATGGGACATTTTTTTAGTGTTCATACTGATTTTCAGTTAAAATAGTCTTCTACTCTCCAGAGATACAGAATTGGGTAGGAAACAATCTCAGTAAGGAGCATTAGATTCAAGCCACCTATTACCTTTCCCCTGCCCACCTTGAATTCAAGGAAAATCAGGTCTGAATGTGGATTCAATTTATTATTAAAAAAAACCACCCAAGCTTTTCATAAAACAGAAATTGGAAGAAGAATACGTCAAAAATGAGAGATCAAAGACACAAGAACGCAAAAATGACACTGTAGGTCAAATCAAGGTCCATCTAGGTTGTCACTTCATCTCCCAGAGGAACTGGTAGTGGATACCAAACCAAGGTAGTATCATTTCCGTTTAAAGAATGTGAGAATTCTTGAGAGTGAACAAAAAGAGGATTCAAATCCTGTCCCTGCCTGGCCACCGAGACACCATCACTTCTAACCCATGCCAGCAAAATTTGTCGCAATATAATTTTTTGCCAGACTAATCCCAGTCTTAAGGAATCGAGAAATTGGATAAACAGAAGGAACCTTTTCTCCATTGCAAACCCACAACAAGACCACAGCATGCACATCTGACGTGTCAAACAGAAAAGCCCAGGTGCTTCCCCCATTGTGCCATCCCCTCTGCTTCCTTCCCCAAAAGCATCCCACTGGCGCAGACTGCATGCCTCCTCCCACCTCTCTCAGAGGACATGCAGAGGAGCAAGACCGAGGGCAGAGAGCAGGACTGTGGGCTTGGCGAATCTCTGCTTCTGCCCTCTGCCTCACTAGCTCTCAGAGATGAGGGCACCCGAAACCTCGGTGAGGCAGCGATGCTGCCTGTTCTCCTGGGCTGAGGGAGATGCTTCGGCAGCCATGCTGGGAAGCACTCAGCGCCTGTTTCACTTGCCTCATGTGTCTGCTCTGTGTTGCAGAAGAGACACCATTAAACAGCCACATATATTACCACTTTAACATGTTTAAATCAATTCCACCTCCATTCAGATGAGTGTTGAAACCCCCGTGTGGCTGGCAATTCCTAGAAGAGGACAGATCTTTTCCAAAAGCTAGGCTGAACTTAAAGTAGATACAAAATAATACTATAGATTTTCTTTCTCTCTCTCGCTCATCACAGCCCTAAGATTAGCATAAAAATGTGCTATCCTAACTAAGCAGTCTGTTAACTGATAAGCTATCAAAAAATCATCTGTTATTTTTATAGCTCAAAGGCAGATGCCATTTCAAGAACCAGAGTTGATTGAGTAGGATTTTTAGTGCTTCGTAGATTTATCATTGTAAACTTGAGGTATTTTAAAACAGAATGATTCAAGTCTTGAAATATTACCTCAAGAGCAATCAAGCATTAGGATTTTTGCTGGTCTTAAGTTTTATCTGGGATGAAATCACTTAATCTCATATAATAAAGAATTTGAGTTGTTTCCTAATGCGCGCACTAAAAAAATCTTTTCTGCATTACGGTCCAAACCAATGTAATTACTCAAAAGCATGGATGTCAAAGCTTCCCAGCTCCTCCTGCAGGGCCCCCTTCTGCACATTCTGTTCATATCCTCCTTCTCGGGAGCATATTTGGTGAGGACCTCAGACAGCCAGTGGCAATCAAGCTTACTCTATCAGGTTTAATGGTTTAATTGGCTTGGCACTGATGAGATGCCCTGCCAATATCAGTCCGATTATCCTGCTGTGTGTTGTACAGACCCTTCATTGTAAAGCTGAAGTAGGCATGCTGCTGCAAGAAAAGGAGGAGACTACCAACATGCGTGCTGCACACAGTAAACCAAGTATGCTGAGTTTTTCGATAGTAGGCAGAATGGAATGGGGCCAATGTGCAACTCGTAGGAAGAGAGAGGAAAATGTGGAACAACGCTAACCCCATGTTACGTGTGATGTTGCCGCTGCATCGAGAAAGTATGTATCACTGTAGAGAAGCAATCAGCAATAGAGCATCGAAAAGCTCCAGTGGAGGGGCTTCTCCTTTCGTAATGAGACACAGGTGCCAACAGGAATTAAGAGTCTGCAACCAGTTATTGCGATTAATATTGAACTTTTGTGAGTTCTGCAAGCTTTCACATCAAGGCATGGGCAGACTGGCTTTCCAGGGCAGCTCTTCCACATTTTATACCCGTCAAAACAATTAGACATACCTCCAAGCTGATATCCTCTGAGAAAGAGGCATGACATTACCCCCAGAAGAGAAATAACAGGAGTGTCAAAACATGCATATCACCCATTTTCAGAGGAACTTGCCTCTGAAATACTTCAGTGCTTACGACAGCACAAGCTTGCAGGGTTTGTTGGGATGAACCACCTTTCTCACTAGCTTTTACTCAGTTCAGGGTTCTCCGCACAAGAAAAGAAATCACTTCAGTCAGAAAACAGACTACGAGATTTTTTTTTTTTTTTTGAGCAAGAAATACTCAACCAGCCCAAAGAGACAGCAAAGAGCTACAGAGTACCTAGATACAGCCTGACAGACCAAGAATACTTTTTTTTTCCTGGTGTTGGCTCAGTACGACTGACATTTCAAAATGCCACATAATTGCACCTATTACCAGTTAATCCCAGCGCATCATCTCTTGCACTGATGCTCTGCATAGTGACATGTATGCATGCGGCTGGCTGAGTGCTGCTGTTATACCCCATGCGCTGCTGGGAGCCTTCTGCAAGTTTCCTGAAGCATCCCTGGTTCCACATGCTCCTGAATCCTCCTGCAGGCAACTGAGCTCCTCATTACACAGCACCTTTCCCAAAGCACATTAAGCTTTACTCCATCACTCCCTTCAGGGATAGAAGACCCAGCAAAAGACTTGATGAGGTTACAAACAGTACTAATTTATCTTCCTGAGTCTATGGGGCATCCAACCTACAATTGCTTCCCTCAGCTCACATGTTGTCCCCTGCACACGTTATCTCAGGGGGATCCTGCAGTCTTTGGAGGACAGCACGGTAGGTGCTTTGAACTTTTGAGAGTTCTACAAGCTTTCACATCAAGGCATGGACAGACTGGCTTTCCAGGGCAGCTCTTCCACATTTTATACCCGTCAAAACAATTAGACATACCTCCAAGCTGATGTCCTCTGAGAAAGAGGCATGTCTGCTGTGCGAGGTGCTGAGCTTTCGGTGCCCTGCCTCCCTCTTCGCCACACAGTGGGGGTCATGTGGATTTGAGGAATACCTATAGCTTGGGAAAGGGGAAAAACCACCCTAATATTCATTGTCTCCCAGGAAAAGATGCATTTTTCATGCAGAATCCCTGACTGTCTTTCGTTGCAGGCATAAGCTCACCTGTCCTTGCTCTAGCCCAACCAGAAGCTGTGCTGGTGTGGTCACTGCCGAGTTCAGGCCCAGTTTGTGTGTCCAGCTGTGAGACAGGTTGTCAGGCCCGCAGGGCTCCCTGAGTCCTGGTGAGCAGGAACAGCATGCAAAGAGCCAGCAGCTGCTTCAGCGGCCCACCTTAACACCCCGGCTGGCATCACGGTGGCCTGGAGAGGTAACCCAAAGGGGAAGGAGGCTCACATTAGCCTCGCCAAGCTACCCTGTGGTAAACATCACAAGCGCCTGCCTATTTTTAGGGTTTTACAGACCTTATGCTATGGAAAATTAAATTTAAAAAAAAGAAAACCAAAACCAAATAAAAATATCCACCAGCTTTTCAAACAGCAAAGACAAAGCTCTCCACGTAGTGGCAACTGCCTCCCGAACACATGATATCCTGCTAACCCTCTGCCACTGCTGGGAATGGCTCCAGGTTTTAGCCTCTTCCAAGAGTGTGCTAGGTGAACTGGTTTGGGAAATGCCACCACGTGCTTAGGTACGTGCTACCAAAGCTCTGAGTGAGCTACAGTAGCATCCTAGAGATTCATATGCTCCAAATAAATGAATTTTAAAAATCAAGCACAGCAAAATACTGGAGCAGGTTAAAAGCTGCTGTGTCAAAGCTGAAAGAGCATTAACGGTCCAGGGACAGCTCACTTGGTGCATGAATTTGCCCCATCAATTTTTAGCAGCCAGTTCCCTAAGAGGCCTCAACTTTTGCCAGCTATCTCCCAAAGACAAGGGCAGAGATGTTTTTCTTGCCCAAAATAGTTAAAAGTCATCAAACAGCTCTGTACTTACAAGTCCAACCTTTCCTGACCTTTCTGGCTAGACCAACTCCTGTTACATTAACCTCTGACCTCGAGTCTCCTTAATAGCAATATTCCTGGGCACTGTAATTTCCCTCCCACCGTGTTGGCTCAGGGAAATATTTACTATCTTGGCTTCAGAATTTATTTTTCAACCGAAGTGGCAGGGACCACCCTATTCCACCCCCTCCTCATGCAGTACAAGTGAAGTAATTCCCGAGATATTATTTTACCCGAACAAATGTGCTTCAGAGTCTCCCTAGCTTTGTACGAAGCCCTGACTTCCTATCAAAATCAAACAGGGACCTTGTCAGATTTGAGATGGATATAAACAAGAAATGGGAGCCCATAATTGGTGATGGAAATCAGATAAGCCCCTTTTAAATACAACCATTGATAGAGAAATGGGAACTCAAATTACCTTTGATTAAGTCTCTTAAGAAAATAAAGTGAGGGGGAGGGAAAGGAGAGTCTGGCTTAGTAAAACCACCCTCGTGGATAAAATCACTGGGAAAGGAGTGGGAAGAGATGGCTGTAGCTTGTCAAACTCCCCAGGTTGGATGCAGCAGGACTGGAGCCAAGGAGAAATTCCTCACCCACCATAAGCAGTGTCAGTACTTGTGATAGAGGGTCCCACAGAAGGAGCCATGACAGGCGTTTCATCTCTGTCTGATGCCCTTATTACTCCAGCCTCTGTAGCCAGAGACCGTGCAGAGGTTATGCACAGAAAGTCAGCTGAAAGCAGATGGGGACACATGATACCAGCTTTCTGCAGTCTTTTTAGACATATGGGGTTCGTCTCATTGCTTCCACATTTAGGTAAATCAAATTATTTCAAAACTGGACTATGAGGACTGAAGAACTTGCTTGATGACTTCAGGGCAAATCACCTATGGATTTGGTTGTAAGCCTGCCTGGTGCATCTCTAAACAGGAGAAAAAACCTGTTTTGTTGCTGGAGATCTGGCTGATCTCTTCAGCTAATCTGAATTTCTCACCATTTAATTATAGTTAATTGTAGTGACCAGGGACTTGTCGATATTTCATCCAGTTGGGAATGAAATTCCCATTCTCATCTAAATTAAATTTTTCAATGTACACCAGACAGGGGAAAAAGAATGACTCAAAACGAGACTGAAATAAGCAAAAAAAAAAAGGAACTTCCTCTGTTCAACATACTATTTTTCAGTAGCCCTTTTTCCATTTCCATGACTTGCTCCCTCTTCCTGCCTCTCCCCATCCCCCTGACATGGCTTCTTACGTACTTTAAAAAACTTCTCCTGACCTGAAAGCAAACCCCAAGCCCAAAATATAAATATGTTCCAAAGGAGGACAAGGGAGGACAAAGCAGGCTCACTAATATCTCCCAAGAAGCGTGCAGCTCCACTCAGCTGGTCACCAGTTGATGCTGACCCCTGGTCACAGTCCTGTCCGGGAGCTGCAGCCTGCGCAGGATCGCTGGCACAGCTGCTCAGCACCTTGCCCAGGAGAGCTGCCACTGCCTGCATCACACCAGCAAATGGGGATGGACTCACTCCTTACAAATCCACTCCTAAAAGCTGTTTCAGAGCTCTGCTAGTGCTGAGCCTGCAGAAACCTGCAGCAGCCGTGAGGCAACCACCATACGTGTATTAACTACTCCACTCCCCGTTGGGTTGGGAAGGGCTTTGAAAAGGAGAGGTGGGTGTTTTACCTGCTGCCATGCAGAGCACAGCTGATGGCTCCTGCTAGACAGCACAAGGCTGAGCTGTATACGCGATGCCATGTGTTCTTACCCTGAGGATGCTGTGGTGCCATGTGCCGCTTCTCCTCACAGGGTGGAAGGAGGGCAGCACACCCGAGGAAGCCTGCTCCTGCCCAGGGACAGACGGGCACCATGGAGAAGCAGCTGGCGTCGTGGGAGAGGGGAAAGGCTGAGCACGAACAGTTTGGCAGGGGGAGTCGCCCTTCCGGGCAGCGCTAGGAGCTGTGCAGGGGAGGACCAGGCAGAGAAACACCAAGCTTGGCTTTATTTTTATTTAGGGGTGCCAAACAACACTGCATATCTCCTGCGCTAAGCACCTCATACTCATGCACAGACAGTCTGGCTCTCCCTGGAGCTTCCCCGGGCACCTGGCCGCCCCAGGGAAAGCCATGGCAAGGGGCTGCCCACAGCCGCTCCCTGAACCTGCGCAGCCTCAGCCAGGCATCCCCGGGGTGCCTGGGTGGCAACACAGCACACAGGCACAATTAAGGGGACACACGCTGCGTTAGATGTCAAAAGCTCATTTTCACACAGTACGCCCAGCTCTGAACACGATCCAAAACCATGTCCTTCGGTGGTGCGCATGGATTCAACCGCACTGAAGTCAAGGTCATCCCCCAGCCTGTCACCGCATCACCTCACCCCAAACCACAGGCCGGTTTGCTCCTGCACTCCTGAGTTTCAGATCAGGCAGCCGAGGCTCAGGACAGGTACAATTACTAAGCTACTGTAAGGAATACTGTCGGCTTAATTACAGACCAAAACCCTATTTGCGGGTCAGTACTCTGTCAGGATAAATAAGCATTTTCACACAGTATTACATTTCTCTATTTCTTTTGGCTGATAATATTGGATACTGCCCAAGTCTGTCCCTAATGACCACAATAATCATTCTTATCTGGACTCTAATCAGTGTCATATGTAACCTTATCACGCACACATCTTTGTAAACATGCAGTGTTTAAACAAGTGTAAGGTCATAAGGAACTCTAATATTTTGAGCAAGTTTGTGAAACACAAACTACTTATTTTTTGAAGACTTTAAAATTAAAACTTCTGATTCTGGAAAACTGGATATTTGGGGGCTATTGGATCGAAATACAGCTGCATGCAAAACTGATCTTTATAGTGACGGATGGGTCCCTCTGTACAGATAAAATCCAGATTTTAAATATTTCTTTTAATTGTTATTGTCTTTGTGCTCAAGGACTGATTGTGGGAAAAATGCCATTCCCTGATCATAAAAATAAAAAGAAAATACAATAAAGCAGTAATTGGTCAATGACAATTGACCTAACTACTTTACAGTGTCAGTCAAACACACATAATAATTGCTCTTTGGACTCTTTATGAAGGTACACCACTGTTACATAAGACTAATCCAGCATTATAAATTCTCCATTTTATGTCAGTTTCCGCCATTATCACATAAGCCTTATGATAAATTGCATACATTATTAAAGTTTCCTAATTTAGACAACATAACGCATGACAAAAATGAAGGGTTATCTCCACTGAAAGCAGATCAGATGGAAGTTGTCACCAAGATGGCAATTACTTTTTTTTTTTTTTTTAATCTGAATGACAAGGCTTTGGAAGTGTTGGGTGCTATGATCTGCCCCCTCCTCCTGGGGCAGGAGGCAGAAAGATCACAACAAGCTCTGGGGAGCTGCGGAGGCAAGGGGAGGAGGGAGCTCACCTGCCTGCGGCCCCCCGCCCTGCCCAGCCTCCCACCAGCATGAAAGCTGAACTCATCCGCAGCCAACTTCCCAGGACACAGATGCGGGCATGCCATGGCTCGGCCACCTCAACTGCTCCCGCATGCGGTGCATTGATCCCCCCCCTTCACTGCTGCAGCCACGCTCTGAAACTTTGAAACCTGTAACTGCTCTCATGACAGCCAGCACTTCAGAGAGAAAAGGTGCACTGCCCGCCAGCAAGTGGGAGCACCTGGCGGTGACCAAGGGATTCAGAGCATAGCCCAAGTTTTCTTGGATCCAGCTGTGACATGCTGCTGTAGCAGATTACTCAGCTGTCTGACTTCTTTCACTCCGAGGAAAAGCAGAGGGTAGCTCCATGGAACAAATAATAGGGAGCATTTCCAGGTATCGTTACCTACTGGTGTCATAGTTGTGCCAAATAGTGCCTGCTAAGATCAGGGCTTGCCTTTGCTGCCATTCAGGTGAGTCCCCACCCCACTCCCGACACAGACACGGCAAGGAGCAGAGGAAGGAGAGTACCAAACCTATCAGTGTCTCCGTGCAGAGAGCCAGTGCAGCTGAGGAAAGGCAACAGACTCTCCTGAGATCCCTTTATTGCACAAGGGGGAAAGGAGCCCCTCTTTTCCCCCAACATCCCTGTTAAGGGCTTACAGACAGGCCATAAATTCTTGGTGGTGTTAAATGAAGTTGGAAAACCTTTTTGTTTTCCTCAGTGCCTATCTGGACCCTAAACAGTGCTTCCAGAACTCATATTTTACTTTTTTGTTTTCTCTCTTTTAAATGTAGTCTTGGAATCGTATCAGGACAAGACCATGATTTAATTTGCAATATTAGGATAAGCTCCTCCGTCAATTCTCCATCCTGGTTGCACCCTCGCTCCCAGTCCCAGATCTGCTCTGAGGGATGTGCTGAGGAAGCCAGCACTCCACTCCAGTGAAATCACACGGGGTCCTTTCCCTGTGTGGGCAATTCTGAGACTTCACAGCCTCTGTCAAGCATGCTAATAAAGCTCTCAGTATTTGGCTGTGTGATTGTCCATCAAACACCACCACAAAGGAAAGCGTTTGCTCTCCACAGCAGCATTCAGTCATTGCTAGCTAGCAGGGGCCATCTCCACCCTCCGACTGGGCAGCCTTTTCGGCCCCTTCTGGAAATGACTGGCCAAAGCACAAAGTGACACAGACTCTGACTCTGTGCCAAAAAACCCTGTCTGGTGCCACAGGCTTACATTAGCATGACCGTTGGCATTTTGGTATTACCGAGGAAACAACACCCGCTTCCCCCAGCACAGGCTGTGCCATGGTGGGAAGCCATGGCATGAAGTGCAAGAAGGAGGTAAAGAAGCAGGTCTCGAACCAGGGGTGCTCAGGGACCCAGGCAGGTCCCTTGCATGCCCCAAATTGTACAAAAAAATTAACGAGAAATATCAGATAGAGATAAAACCCTCACATGGAGAAGATAAAATGTGCTTGTATGTCAGTGAAATCTCTACAGCACCAAATCACACCATATACTTTGCATATCTGCATACAAACACATAAGGGAAGAAATTAACATAATTCCTTGGGTCACGGAGTAAAGTACTGAAACAATATTGCTCCATCATATGTTGTTAACATGCATTGGCACTGCAGGACTTACAGCCCAGGTTGCAATCACATCTCCGGTGGAAGAGATGAAGATACTAGCCAAAAGAACAAGGAGGAATTTGCAGTATAAGGGAAGCTGAGAGAGCAATTTGCACATTAGAGCCACCACTGCGTGCTAGGCAGTGGGAATCCCCCCACTGTAGGATACTGCATGGGACTGTGCTTCCCTGACTGCCACAATTTGTGTGTCAGAGAAGCCAAAGTTGCGGGGAGGGAGGATCGCACAGTCCCCGTGTACACTGAAGGGTGGGTGTCCACAACCTGTTTCTGCTTGGCACATGGAGCTGTTGTTGCATACAGTTGTGCTGGCTCAGGGTAGGGGCAGGACAGCTGGCACACACAGGCTGTCTCCCAAAGAGCCATGCTGGGGAGCTGGAGGTGAGCGGCTGAAATGTGGTCTTTGTAATTAAGCTTTTGTCCAGTGTATGTTACCTTGAGGAATGCACTGAGATTGCCAAGTGAAAAAAATGTCTTAGCCACAGAGCTCTGACAGGATGAAATTTTGGCTTTCCTCTGCGTCAGAGACTTATCTACATACATCATCCAAATGAGATCTGGGTACATGTTACAGGAAAACCACTAGAATTAGCCCAGATTGTAGAAGATAAAGCCTTACTTGTACCACAATGGACTTGAAGCATACCTGAATAACATTAGGAGTTACAGCTTTGGCTCATGGCACAAAGTTCCTCGGATCTGATCTTGACCCACAGCTACTGGAGAGGAGGGCAGCTTTGTCAACCCTCAGCCTCTGCAAAACCAAGAATAACTGCCCGGTAGGAATTTAGAAATAGTAATTTCACCCTGAACTGCCATCAGACGGCAACGCTATTTCGACACAGGGGACACGGGCTGGGGCTGAGGCAGCACCCAGGAACACACTGCAGACTTTAACCATCCTGTGCCCACGGCCCAGGCACACCACCCAACCCGACAGATCTGGGGCGAAGGGATTGTTAGAGGCTAGCCACTGACATTTTAAATGGTGAACACTTACTGTACTGATCAAAATTTATATTTGCTCTGTGCAGGCAGCAGTCTCAAGCATCAAAGCTTCTGTTTCAACACTGTGCCAAAACCCATAAAGTTTAAGGCTTGACCAAGCATTGATTCAGCACTAAAGCAGAAGCCTGGACTCTGGAGACTACTGAATAGCTGGATTAAATAAACACTTTAAAAATACTTCTAGCGCTGCAAATAAAAACTGGGCCTAAAGAAACGCATAGATGAACCTTTATTTGCTAAGTAGAGTTTTTATTGTCATATATATAATAATTATATTTACAATGGCAAAAAAGTTCTCTAAACTATAAAAATAAAAGTATTCACAGTGAAATCAAGGTGCTAAATACAGGTATTTTAAGACACAGGTAAAATTAATTCTATTTGATGCTCATTAACAGGGTTCAAGGGTCCTGCCAACACTTTCTGTCTGTTTTACAGAGAAGGAAGACAAGGAAAGATCAGGGGGAGTGAAAAAGCAGAGGCAAGGAGGAGAATGTGAGTTACAGCAGCATCCGTGGCAGCCAACACAGCTTCAACGTTTCAGAGGTTCAAAAGACTAAACAAAAAACAGACATACTTTTCGTGACAAATTCATCTGAGCTTTCGATCAGGCTGACGCAGACGTTAGCTAGATGGCGCAACCGCATACCTACGAGCTGCTTAACGTCCCAAGCTTGAGCTGACCAGGACACGTGGGGTACACAGCCTCTCCCCTCTCCTTATCTAAGCACGGCCCGATCAGCAGTACATCTCCAAGAGCAGAAAGGCCAGAAACGGAGCTGGAAATGCTTACAACTTCATGTATGGTTTCACTGCACCATCCGTTTCTCTTAAACCTGCTATCCTGGAGCCATGTGATTCCCCAGAAATAAAAATTAGTTAATGGATAGCATTGAAAGCTCTGGAAGTGATTCTACTGGGAGTGAAGGTATAGCAGGAAAGAGAGCATGCATGCTTCCAGACTTACAGTGAGGTTTAAAAAATTTGCTTGGGGTTAACAAAGAAAATCATCATTGTACATGTGGGATCGCGCAGGTGATAGAGGAATGTGAAGACCCTTGCTAGGTCCCAGTGCTAGGACCAGGACAATATAGAGACAGTTGCCCAGGGGAGCTCCTGTGAGAGGGTAGCTTGGATCAGGAAGGGGAGGGCAGCTGTACACCGCACTGCTTGGGATCATCTGGCTGAGTAGCACAGTCTAGTCCATCTGGAAGGAATAACTAATTATACCCCACCTCTATTTATGTCTAATTTTAACAGCAAATTTCCTAGGATATAAAACATGATCTGTTACCAGTCAGACTCAGTGCTAATGAATGTCAATGAGCACTGTGTTACCCCAGTGCTAAACGCTTTTGAATGTCTCCATTTAGTGCTTTGGATTTAAAGAACAAATCAGATAGGCTGTTCTTGACTAGGCCATTTTACAAAGATAGATTTCAAAATATGCCTTTCTCAGGATTTTCTCATCTTTCTAAAAAATGCCGCCATTAAACACCAACAGAATGTAAAAAAACCCCAAAGATCTGATTAAAACAAGTTAACAGCCTGGCTAGAGTGAAAACTAAGTTCGAGGCTGGGCCACAGAGGCCCTCTCATGGCTCCAGCACAGAAAGGAGGGGTAATCAAAAGTGTACTAATACACAGCCCAACAGAGCTACCCAAAAAACCCTAACAAAGTTTCATTGTAAATTGCTCTAGCTAATAAAGTAATTGACTTGGTCTTTCACCTTGTAACATTTATTCACTGACAAAACCCACTTGGTGTCCCCTTGGTTAATGCTCCCCAGAGGTTCCCTGTGTTGCCCTGCCAGCACCAATTTGGGATGTGCATCGCTTGCGTTACCTGCGAGACTGAAACAGGGCTGAGAGCTGTCAGAATCTACCTAAAATGTTTCCACTCCGACATTACTTATTTTCATACTTTCTTCCATGATGACAAATGGATTTAAATTCTTTCCTACTATTAATCTTTTATCATTGGATTTGACAACTTTTAGGGCTTGAACAAGTGATCAGCAAAGAAAGTCGATGGAGAGCATGCCAGAGGCAAAGGCAAGTAAGGCCACAAGAACAAAGTATAGCTACAAAATGATAGCTACTCCTGCCCTCCTTAGTAAACAACTGGGTTACTTACAGTCCAAACATACTGCGAGTTGGGAAGATGCTGCACTGAACGCCCTGTGAAGAGGGAATTATAGTAATCAAGTCTCATGGTCAAAAAGACCAGGGCTGCTCCTAGTAGTTCACTGCGGGACACAAAAGGGCTCACCACAGCCTACGCAAACTTCACAACAACAAAAAAACCCCCCAACACCCAAACCCTTTGATATCACATCAACAGTAGCAAATTTCCAGAGAAAGTGTGCAATCAAAAGCCTTACTAAGGCTGCCAGATCAATGAACTACCTCTGAACTTCCCTGCTCACTAGGAAAGGGAACAGTAGAAGGAGCAGCTTTCTCCTACCCCATGCAGGATTCCCATGGCTGAAGAGAAATGTGCTCCGACATTTCTTTCAGCTTAAATCTTCCAGAGCACCTTTATATTGTCCACAGGTAAAAATATACTAATGTAGAACAGTCAAGAGCCACAAAATCCATCTTCTGCTTCTAAGTGATCTAGCTTCATACATATGATGAACACAGGGACTTGTGTGATGTCTTCCTAGGTGCTGCACACCAGACCCTTTAATGGCACACATGGACGCCCCGAGACCCCTTATCTTCTAAACAGCAGGAGCCAGAGCTACATCAGCTGGGCCTGCTAATCATCAGTACAGCCCTTGGTAGCGAGTGCTGCTGTGTGGTCAAAGGCAGCACCCAGCAGCCTTGTAGAAAAGCAATGAGAGGCCCTTTCCAGGATGAAATCCCTACACCAGGGAATCCCTGGTATCTAGGCAGGCTTGGGGTAGCAGAATAATGTGGTTTTGGTCAAGTAAGCAGATGAGGAAACGTCTTTGAAAGGAGAAAGCTCGGGGCAGCCCACAGCAGCAAACCCTTTTCCAACATTAAACCTTGAGGATAATTTTGGGCAGAATCATCCCAGAGAGGATGCTTACTCCTGGTCTAGCGTATCTCTTTTATCTCCCTTAAATGACATGCAAGACTTCTCCTATATATATACACCTTTTAAATCCCGCAACTGACTAAAACCCGAGTACCTCACTGCTCAAGACTACAGTCAAAACACTCCTGTTCTCCAAACGTATTTTCCTGTTTCTGCAAAGTTCTGAGATACCCAAGGTAGCTTGGTGCCAATCGGCTACTGATTTCAGTAACTGGCAAGAAATATCAGCCTTTGTTTTTCAGAGCACTGATCTTGGATTGCAGAATGGTACTGCAGCTTGGATTTGAGGTTTTCTGTAGTCATTTGAGTGATGAAAGATATCATATCCCTTTAATCTCAGAATTAAACAGCAATCTAAGTGCCAAACTGCGAGAAAGTCGCTGATTCATTCTGGAGGAACTACTTTCCTGTAAAAGAGCCAGGACAGTAAGGTGAGATGAGTTCCTGAAGCAGCAGTGGTGGTGTTATATGAGCAGGGCTGCAGGTAGAGATTTAACCCCAGCCACAGGCACCAAGATGTGATCCTTCTGCTACAGAAACTCAACCTTGTGTTTTGTGTATCACCGAACTTGTGAACTTCACTGCCTGTCATGCACAGCAGAAAGTCCTGACCCAGAACAGTTTCCGTCATGTCTATGAGAGCAGTATGGCTGTGTAGAGATACACACTTCTATAAAGCTATGTAAGAAAAGAGTTAACTATACAAAGTGAAGTTAACACTCCATGAGAACTACTGCAGCACGGACCACAAGGCTAGCAAACACACATAGGAGCCCTGAACAGAGAAGAAAGATCAAAATTAGCCCTCTAGGGTATGTGGTTTGCTACTCTGCCTGTTTAAATAAGCTTACATTTTTAAATTCACTAACAGGGGGCACCTTCTGCCAGCATTTAAGCATTTCATTCTGAGGGGTGAATTTCTCAGGCCCTGGAAACTATAATCAAGCACGCAGCACCTCAAAAAGAAAATCGGGGAGTTTGCTTCTCTGCCCCAGCCTCTCCACCCCCGTCCCTGAGCCCACAGCAGCCACGTTCCCCACATCTAGCAGAGCCTAGAATTCAATTTCTGCAAGACTCGAGCACGTCCAGGGGAAGATGCTGTCTTACAGCAAGAAGCATGCCATGACAGGGGAAAAAACCCATGTGAAAGGAGCTAGAACTCCATGGCAATAGTCCTGGGTTGTTATCCTAGTGCTAAAGGCCCCAGCAAGCTCGCAGCGCTCCCCACACCAGGCTGCAGGCAGCACAGGCCACATCTCTAATGGTGGGAGATGACAGCACAAGGGAAGGTCTCTGCGCTCGCCTGGCTGTCCCCAGCACCCACCTCCAAAATACTCCATCTACTCAGTTTCCGTTGGCTTACTGAAACCCTTTAACACAGCTTCCCAGAGCAGGAAGAACCAAGTTTCTTTTTAAAATGGAAACGTCACAATACTTCTGACTTGCAAAAAACAACCAAAAAATTACTATCAGATATGTTTGTGCAGCAAGCTCATTCTTCCCTTTTTATAAAGCCACAGAAGATATAAAATATAGAACATCCAAGGACCACATGAAAAGGATGTCTGGATCTGTTAAAACATAAAGAAGGCTCTACCAGCCAAGGGCAAAAGTTTAGCAACAATAAAAGTGTCTTTAGGGTTTTTTTTTTTTAAAATGCATAGAGAGAGGAAAATAGTTTGTGGTCATGTTTTCCAGCTTTATGTATATTTGTCTATCATTTTAATATAAACAGGGTGTATTTATAAAGCCTAAAGAAATGGGAAACAGATTCACTGGTTTCTAAATGCCAAGAAGTCTCTTCAAGGATGATAAGCAATTAAAGAGGAAAGTCAATCAAACTTTTATGACACTTCTGACCAAGGGTTTTATTTTTATTGCACAAAATCCAATGTGACAACAACAGATATATACAGTAGCAGCACCCACCCGTCCTTCTGTTGTGAGGGGCCTGCCAGCATTCCCAGTAAAATCCCACTTCTGAGAACAAAACAATGCTTGAATTCACGTACCCTTTGACAGAAGAGTTCTCAGCGCTTCTGAATACACTAATATACACAGGAAAGCATATAGAAATGGATATATGAGTACAATTTCCATATGCATCCACAAATATTCTTTTAGAACAATTCTCTGCACAGCCCCTAAGGAAACATGATCTGTTTTCTATAGCAAATGCTCAGGGGAGTCCAGAAATCCTTCAGTAGCCCTGAAAAAATTAAGCAGAAATGGAATAAAGTAGGAAAGCAGACAATGCAGCTGGTGCGTTATTTTGCACCAGTCCCAAATATTCAGCTTGCGCAGTGGTACAGACAATTTTATATTGACAAGGCAGAACTTCAGTTGTCAGGTTTTGACAGGCCATTTTGGTAGTGAAGAAGGTTTGGCGTTTTCCTGGGAGAGGGAGAAGGGGGAGAGGAATGAAGGTGCTAATTAAAGACATAGAGCATATTACGTGCCCGTGGAAAGAGAATTGGAAAGTCTCATTAATGGCTCTTTTGATAAAGGATATCCAAAAATGGTGACTAAAGTACAATGCAGTGGAAGGGTCTGTATATTTTACAGAAGGATGCTGCATGCTCCAAAAATCTATCTAAAATAAGCAGTTACAGAAATTTTGAGTCCAGTTCACAAAGAACGTTTTAGGAGATGAGTTCTGTGACATTAAGCCACTGCAACTTATACATCAGGTAGCCAGAAAAGAAAAAGCAGGAGAGGGCCAGGGGAAAACAAGTAACAAGCTTTTTGAGAGAAAATATATATTTTTTAATTATTTTATTTATTTTTTAAAAACAAATTCTTGTGATAACTCAGTCACTGGTACTGACCTGGAGAGCACGGACCAGAGTACAACCTGTAATTGTGACACAAACGCAGCCTCCCTGGATTTATCATTTTACTTTGAGCATAGTCCTTTGGCTAGAAATCAGCTCAAGCCACAGAAGCCCAGCTATATACTGTAGTACACGGGAACTGGGGCGGGGGGGGGACAGGAAAAAAGTCTGCTTTCAGCTAGAATACGTCGTGCTATACAAAGGAGAATGTTTTTGTATAACGAGTAAGGGTTGATTGTTAAGATCTTCATTTTTGTGGCATTTCTCATCCTTGCCACAAACTAGATCAGAGTAGATAGGAAAACGCTTACTGCACTGGGCTCCAAAGACCTGGCAGCTGGACCATCCCGCACTGCGGCTCACCCTCCAGCTGACCGAGCACCCCGCTTGTCCTGCCTGCTTCTACAGCACACAGGCACCACCACGTCTTACTGCCTCCTGGCTTCACAGGAAAGTGAGGTCTGAGTTTTCTAACCTTTTTTTAAAATCCATTTTAAATGGGTCAGTTCTAAACTACTTGTAATGGCTTGGTTCACTGTGCTGTTAGTTTCTTTCTCATCTCCTTCAGCTTACTAGCTCTTGAGAGTTACCTGCCAGAATGCAAAGCTTCTTTATTTTTTCCATCATCACTTGGGATGAGCGTCTTTGAGGGACTGAAGTGTTTACATTTTGTTCAATTTTGGCACAAATGCTCTGAGCTCTATTTTATCTGTCAGATGAAATTCATCCTGGTGTAAATCCAGAGTAAATCCCAAACAACTCTAGTTAAAGTCACTGAAATTACTCCAAAATTATACATGTAGGATTTGACCCTGAAATTGCAACAGGCTTTCCTTCCAGACAAGCTAAGCCCCAGTCCCTTCTCAGCCCATCAGTTAGAGCAGCCACCTGTGCACTACCCACATAAATCCAGCAACTCACAGGCAGCAGAGCACTGAGCCTCTCTGGCACAATTTGCTAGAGATGAACACAGCAAAAAGGCAACAATTATAGACGAGGAACATGGGGCAGGGGGTGTCTTCTGTTGTCTTGGTTTACTGTAAGCTACAAGTGATTTTTTTTTTTTTTTTTTTTTTTTTTTTTTTTTTTTTTTTTTTTCCCACTGCCCTATGAGGGACATGTTCACATACGTCTGAGGACTGAAGAGCACTCAGGAACAGTCAAGTTATCAAATAGCTCGTCTCTCGCAGAGCTGTTTGAGCCAGAGCACTTCTACTCCCTCCCTTGGTGCTAGGTTTGATTCAGGAAGGCAGAAAAAGTTAAATGTAATGTGATGTGAAAAATACAGGGAAGTATCAGCAATGAACTGGTAAAGCAGACTGTCTTTCCTCTTAAACACTAGGAGACTGCTCTACATTAGTCAAGCAGAATTAATAATTCACATTGAGTAATCTGGAAAATTAGATCTCCTTCTGACTATGCCTGCAAGCAGCTTACAATTTGGTTTTATTCATTATTCTTGGAAACATCTATGAATAATTCTTGGTCCACTAGAATTGCTGTGGGAAGCAAATTCAAAAAGGGGAATGAGCACAGCTTTGCCCAATACAGCCATTTTTTTTTTGTTCAGATGCATGTAGTGGTCAGCTGACTATACTGTCAATGCTGAAGTATTTGCTCAGCTCCCCAGCAACTGTTCCATTTTCTCCACTAAGAAGGTAAAACATTTAACTTTTTCATATTTGGTCTGAGGTACCACAACAATATATAGTTGTTTTCTATGCTTGTTTCAAGTTGCATTTAGCAACAAGAGGAAGGTGGAAGAAGGCAGAGGAAAAGTAATTTATTTTGTGGGAGCCAAACCTGATATCATTTGACCTTCCTTGGTGTCCCCCTCCCAGAAGGGGTTTGCACAGAGCCCAGCTGATCCCTGGTGCTCCCCACTTGCCAGCTCTGCAGCCTAGAGCAGCCAGCACCAGCTGAGGGGAAGAAGAAAGAAGAGAAGGAAGCCCAACAGCACTTTCAGAGCACAAGGATTAGCATCTAAATGAATAGGTCATACATGAAACTTCACTCTCTGCCCAAAGCCCAGTCTAGAAACAGTATTTCAGCTGACCTGATGTGAGTAACAGCATCTCCAACCTTTGCTCGGACAGGCCACCACTGCATTCTTGCCTCCCTGCTCTGGGACCTGGTTGAGCCTCACTCCTCCCTTGCACACCAGAGGTGCAGTGTTTTAATGCTGAAAATGAGACAGTGCTCAAAACCAGTCTGAAGGTCCAGGAATCAACACAGCAAGCGAGAAGAATGAACCACCTCAAATTCAAACATGATTCATGTTGTGTTTCTGGCCACAGATTAAGAAATACTGGAGGGGGAAAAACTGCAGGCTGTACTTTTCTAGAAGTTTTTGTAAAAACCTCAACAAGCACATGTCAGTGATGGAGTACACACGTTTGATTCCATGTTCTTGCAGAGAATGAGAAGATCTCTCGAGGTCCTTCCTGCCCTACATTTCTAGGATTTTAAAAACCACCAGCAAAAAGGTTCTGGTTCTGGGTAATGCAGAGCCAGCAGTGAATTGCATCATCTGACACACTGATTTCACTAATGAAAACCAGCACAACCAGCACTACAGATGGAGTCGGCTGAATCCTGAACTTCCTTGCTTTTCTGGGATTAGTCAGACCCATAACGGTCCTTTAAACATTTTTTTTTCTTTGTGGTTAAATTTTTTATATCATGCTTATCATCCAGGGAGCTCCTAGAAATAATAGCAAACATGCGTGCACGAGGGTCACACAACTGCTAAAATGTTAATGCAGTTTATTCTCTCTGGATTCTGCAGTTCTCCTGACCCAAGAAGTTTGTACTTCTGCAAACAATAATGGAGGAAGGTTTCTAGAACTCTACTAATTATTCTAAAATAATGAGCTTGTATATTTTTCATTAGCTGCACAGACACAAAACTTGAGACACTAGAAGGCAGACACTGCTAATCTGGAAATTTGAGTACGGGCTAAGCCTTTCCCGAAAACATTTTGCATTTCTACTGCTGAGCAGCTTTTTGTTTCAAGTCATCTGAAGTCCTCAGCTTCCCATCAAGGTACATTTCTGCTAGCATGCGATGTCAGGCAGAGCAACAAACTGGAGCTTTCTGCTGGCGAAGAAAAACTGCGCTGACCACAGAAGTGTCTTGAGTGTCAAGTGTCCTGAGCACAGACTGCCCGAGCAGCCAGATATACCCTCAGTAACGAGGCCACTTCCCCTTTCCGATCCTTTCCTGGATGACAGCGGTTAACCAGAGGCTCTGGGGAAGTCAGTGGAAGTTTTTCCATCAGTTTGAACAGGGACCTTCTCTTCCACCCCTCTCCCTGCCCCAGGCTCTCTTTTCTCTTCATCTCCCTTTGAAGCCAGAGTCTTGTTATTAGTTTCTGCAATGTCCTCCCTTTTCTGCAGAAATCCCTGCGCCATCCCTCTCTCAGCACAACCTCCCGATGGTGCCGTTTGCTCCTGATGCTCCCACCCAAACACATGCACACCAAGCCAAACCGCTTGGCCTACTGAGTGCTCCTTACCCTGGGCCCCGACAGCCCCACCTTGGGAATGACTGAGCCTTCCCACCCAAACACATGCACACCAAGCCAAACCGCTTGGCCTACTGAGTGCTCCTTACCCTGGGCCCCGACAGCCCCACACCTTGGGAATGACTGAGCCTTGCACAACTCTTCCTCTGGGATCACCCTTTCTGCTTCCCTGCAGCACAACTCCAGTGAAACTGTCCGGAAGGTGGAAGGGTGTGCTCCTGGGGGGAAGCATGCGGCTGGGCAGAGATGTGGCCCTGCCAGGGCAGGGCAGGGGTTTCTGCTGCGATTTTTTCTAAGCATGGTGAAAACACTCAGTGCTGATTTCGGTCGAAGTCACACTGGGCAGGAAATTGCAAACACAGCACTAACACACAGCTCACATCTCAACCTCCTGACTTTCTGCAACAAGGATCAAGTCAACTTTGTCAAATAAGCAGACAGGCTGCACACGGGCAGGTAGGAGCTGTCATGGAGGACAGCCCGGGCTGTTTGAATGCAGTATCCAGCCTCCAAAGGCTGCCAATGGCTGGTGTCAAACTGCGTCTCTCGGGGCAGCCACAGAGCATGCAAAGCAACACCAAGTGCTCTGAGGACTAGTGAATGGTGAGAAAGGAGCAGGGGAAAAACATAAAAAGAGAGGAAAAATACCGTAAGTCACCAATTTCCTATGCTCAGAGCAGCAGAAGACAAGTTGCACACTGTCCCCTGCTCACCACCCACAGTCACATCAAGCGTGCCTCTAAACTTCGTGTCTGATCAGGCAGCCAAGAAGCTGCCAATGGCACTGTACAAGGGGAAGGTGAGCACATTGAGGTACTGCACATCGTGGGAGGAAACACTGTCCGCCACCTTCATATGATGTCCCCTGACTCTTACAACAGAAGAAAAAGCCCAATGCACAAGCAGTCCATATCCACCCTCCCACTGCCAGTCATGATTTTGTAGGCATCACTTCTTCAGGACCTTTATCACAGCATTTTATGAATTTCTCTTGTTTTAACATTTATTAACAGTCAGGATCAAGACTCATTTCTAGCCACATTTCTATCAATACGACTAAGGCACGAAGTTGATTAAAAATTCCTCAAGTTTTACTCACAGTCATACACATGCACACAAAATGAACAAAATTAGTATTTGGCAATGTTTGTGCTGCCAAAATTAAAATTAGGCACCCAGTCTGCCCAGGCTCCACCTTCAGGCAATGGGGAAGGCTGGGGTCCATCGGATGGAAACACAAAGTGCCTAAGCCAGGCTCTCATTCTGAAATGCCCTTTGGGGAAGGTATATGCTTTCCATCAGCCTCATAACAAATGTTTGAAGCCAGTCACTGTGAAACTCCCCAAACCTACGCCCCTCCCCACCCCACCCCCCCCCGGCTTTGTTTGTAATTTCTTATTTGCATCTTTACTAAACAAATGGAAATGGACAATTTCTGAAGCCCAACAGCGCAAAGATCACTATTCCCTTCCTATCTGCATCTTTCCTATTCCTTTGTTTTTTCTGCTGATAGAAGTGAAATTATTTTGGTTTTCTAACAGAAGGAAAACGGAAAAATTAAACCAAAGCAGAAGCTCACCACATAATTTTTTTCAGCAAATCAAAGCCATTTTTTTCAATTAAAAAATGTTTTGATGAAAAATTGCAACCACTTTTCAGTGAAGTGGCTTTATAGCTTCTCTTAATCTAACAGAGACACCCACATAGAGGCTGCATTGTTTAACCAGCTGTAGCATCCTCCATAGAGTCCCACTCTGCAGAGCTCCTTGCTGAGCAGTGAAGATATTTATAGCCTGGATTCCCAGAAGGGAAATCTCCGAGGTGTCGCTAATTAGTTCTCCTAATGCACTGTTAATAAAAAGGGGAAACACAACTTATCTCATGAACAACAGGTTTGTTGCTGTTTGTAATAGGAACTAGGATATCCCATGAGAGTTACTCAGGGAATGAATTCCATGGCTGAAACGTGGATCTCCTGCAGGGGTTTCCCTTCAGGAGGACGATCTGATTGCCACATTTGTAGGGAGCAGCAATGGCCACATTCAGCCTGGAGCTGAGCTCCTGACCACATTTCACCTCCACCCCAGGGTGAGGACTCATTATGCACCAGTGCCCTGTGCCTGGTTTCCACACGAAGAAAACCCAAGGTTGGGGCTAGAAAGGAGCCCTGCTGCACCCTGGGTAGGTACTCAGACAGACTGACAGACAGTTCTCAGGAGAGAGCTGTGACAAGTCCCATTATGATTCCCCTTTGGACTGGAATACTTTCACAGGTATTTGCCCTGGGGAATTTATTGTTGGAGTGAAATTCTATCTTTATTTCCGACAGCAGGTGACTTGTGATGATTCCACGGTAAGCAAAACTACATCCACCTCCACTGAGAAACAAATAGCAAGCCACAGTCTCAACAAAATGTGTAGAAAACATCATCAAATCATCACAACCTATCTGCTCAGGGACATTTCACAGAGTAAGTGATTACCTGCTAGAGAAACAGTGAATAGACAGTAAATAAACTCTTAACACCACTTCTGGGCAAAGGTGGGGGATGGGGGATGGATTGGAATCTCTTACTATCCTGATCCGTAAAGACAGGAGCCCTTGCAAATTTTCCAGTTCCTACACTAAACTATTTTAGTATCAAACAGTCCTGTTAAAACGCCCACCACAAATCAGAGCTTTGCTCGCCACCTTCTCTCAGCCCCGTACAGAATTAAGTGGCTGTTATCCAGTTGACCCTCGCCCCCGCAGGTACTATATATCTAACTCTTTCAAAGACATGCCTCCTTGTTGCCAAGAAGGCAGTCATTAGCATGCTGCCACGACTCAAAGTGCTAGCCTGTGCTCATCCTTTTACATCAAGTACAAATTCACGTGGGTGAGCATCTGGACAAGTACAGACCACAAGAGCTATGGAATAAGGAGTAAAAATTTCAAAAGAAAGCAAGATACTAGCTAAACTCTTACAAGCCTGTAATGCTATTGCTAAGAGTCATTAAAGACGGGTTTGAAAACCTTACCTGTGTCTAGATCTACCTATAACCTTGTCTAAGTTAACTAGCTGCTGATTTGGATGAAATCACTGCTTATTCTGTCTTCTCATGGAGTGGATGACCAAATGACAAGAAAATGTTGGCCTTCCTGAGAACAGTAGTTTCTGTTTTCACAGGACACATATGCTAAAAGCTCTCAGGGACACATTGTTGAAATCTGCTTTCTGCAATCACTTACATAAGCAAAATTCTGCTTGTAAAAAGGTCAATCAAAAGTTTTGCAGATATCATTGAAGTGGTTTTTCATCTAGAAGTCACTGAAATGTTCCTGCATGTATTTCTTTAGTTTCTGTACCATCTCAAGTAGATACCAATCATCATTTTCATACAGGTTAACACCTGGACACAGAGAACAATAACAATCGTACCCAGCTGAGGGTGTTCAGTCAGTGTTGAAAATGAAGTGTACAGGATCTACCTGATTGGTTTTATGTGCTATTTACTAATTGCAACCTGAAAACTCAAAGTCTTGTTGGATTTTGTACATCAAATGTTATTACTTACTAACTGCTTCCAAAATTAGATAGCTTAAAAAAGGCAGAAACACAGCCTCGTTCCACTAGGTCATAACAAAAACATCAACTGTACTTTAAATATTCCAAGTTCACACTACCAGTAAAGCTTTTGCATACAGAGCCCAATCTTTTCATCTCCGGTCCATTTCCACCTGCTCTGTATTCTTGTGCCATCTGCCCCCTCCCAGCCTTCCTGAAAGAGTCCTGGGAGTCTGCTGGAGCACTCAAATTAGAAAAAGCAGGCATTAGAACTGGAGCACAGTCTTCATGAAGGAAAAATACTTCAGGGAAAAAAATTTGGAATAACTTTTTAAAAAATTACCATTGTGATGTCTCAGTGCAATGGTTTTCACCTGCCACATATTCAGGGTGGAGAGAGAAAGTTACTTGTGCCACACAAAAGGATGCCTTCTATATAACATGGTGAATAAAAATAATAATGATTTCCAATAAATTCAAGCCACATTCATGTTTGGCAGCTTTCCCATCATGCCAAGAGTTTATCCAATGCCCCTTTTATTTATGATGAAACAAAAGTGACATAACACTTTGTCATGAAAGAATGCCATGAATGATGCTTTTTTAATTATATACACTGTTGTTCTTGAAACAACTCTCAATAATTTATGTTTATAGTCCTACACACATGCTGTGGAAGTGGATATAAAATGCAGCTGTGGTCAACAACCACGTGATTTCAGTCTGATGCCAGCTCAACATTAAGACTGGAAGAAGAAAGGAGGAGCAGACACTCCAACAAGTGCTTCCCCCACCCTCAACTTTTGCAATGTTATTGAAGTACCAGCCTACCAAAAATCAGACGTTTGCAGTCAGCCAGGCTACAAAAAAGGAAAATACCCTGGGAGCTGAATCTGAACATGGTGGGTCTCCAGCAGATCAAAAGCAGCAGCAGAAAATGCTGATTTCTGCTGAAAATTTGGAGCAAGAGGAGAATGCCTGTACATTATATTGTCTTTCCAGCACTGCAGAGCATCATTAACAGCTAGTGATCCCTCTTACCTACAGAGACACCTTCGGGTTGCTTCAAGAGACTGAGATGTCAATAACAGCAGCTAGGTCTGTCTATGCTTTCCATCTCATACTCATTTTCCCTAACTGCTCAAATGTTGTTAAAGCAAATATTTATAGACTTCTGAACATTACTATCCTTATGAGCCACTGCAGCCAGCATAGACAAGAACACGCCCAATGATACGACAGACAGAATTTGCTGCTATTTGGGGCCCTCAGAGAATATCTGGGTTTGCAGTGCTAACAAGAATTAATTTCTCCTCCCCCTTCTCCTGGTCATCCTTTCCAATATAGCCATTGAGCTTTATTCACTATGAATTTAAGTGCCAAAGCAACGAGTTGTCAAGTCCTTTGAATTTGGGATATAAAGGCATCAAGGATGTGAAAATTCCGACATGCAAGGGCTTTAAGATAGCAGCAACTCTCTACTGACCTCAGCCAATTCATGCAAGTGAATACATTGGAGCAGAGCAAATAGAGAGGACTAACGTTTCTGATTTGAGCTACCAAACCACACAGTGTAGAAGCCAATTAAAGATCAGGGCTACTGTCAATTGTGTCCATATATCAATTACAAGGTAAAGATATTAAACAGATAAACGGATAGCGACATGAACAGCAACTGATGTGTAACTTCAGATAGGACCACTGAGAACTGTTTGCACTTACGTAGGCTTAAAAGAAAATAAAATACAAAGGAGATGATCAAAGAAGAAATAGGCTTCTCCAAAAATGGACTAATAGGTATTCTGCTCTTTGCTTTTGATGCTTTGATGGTATTTAACATACACATATTTTTCATTTTCTGGTTGTTCCCCCCCCAGCATTCTACTTTTCACATTTAATACCCCAGTTCCTCCTGAAATGCAAAACCCTGCAGTGTCCAAAAGTCTCCAGAGTTACAGGCTCTGGTTCAGTTAACAAACTAACAAACAGTGTTAGTCTGAGGATTAAAGATGAATCCTCTGTGTCTTGCTGAACAAAACATAGAGCCCGTGAATGATGAACCTCTCTATCTCTTTTCTCTGGTTTTCTTTCAACACGCAAGTTTAGTCCACTCTTCTCCTTAAGATTTCTGACTTCCAAATAAAATCATCCTTTGAGTTCAGATGATTAGGAGAGCCAAAAGGCATTGTTTTAGTTTTTGCTACATTTAAAACCAGTTTGTTTTCCTTGAACCAGTCTGTCAAAGTCTTTTTGCAGTTCAGGCGTTATGTGAGAAACAGATTTGCCATTAAAATGCACAGTCGTGCCATCTGTATAAAAACGTATAGCACAGTAATGACATAGCCTTGCAAAATCATTAATAAAAAGAAAAAAACAGGAATGACTGACACTACTCAACTCGGGGAGGGGGGAAGATAGAGGGGAGAGACATTGACACCTTTGACTGACAAAGGGGGGAAGAGACAGCCCTGTGAAGAGAAACAGATTGATGCTTCTCCCAGATTCTTTGTCTTTCTGACAGAGTATGGGCAGCAGCGCAGGCCACCTACTTGCTGCGCTAATGTCTGCAGCACGTTAGGCCAAAAGCTTTGGTGAAGTTAGCTAAGAAAGATTTCCACTACACTTTCATTTATTTAGGGTATGCTTGAAAGAACTCATTATTAAATGCCTGCTCAGAAATCCCATTTCACCAGGAGCTGTTCCTCTGCACTGGCAAGGGCCCCCATGTTCGGTCCCTCTGCAGCTCTCCCCAGCCAGGCTGTTACTGCCTTGTGCTGACCAGAGAGCCTTCTGCTGGCAATGCACCTGCTTTCAATACCACCGATTCTAAACTTTTATGTTGTCCAGGCCAAGCCCCAATGGTGCTGACAGCCCCCCAGCTGCACTGCTTCCTATCCGGATTGCTACCTACATACCCCCCTACTTCTCCAGGGTCATCCTGCTCGTGCCAGAGCTCTCTGTTTAAATGCTGGCAGGCACCCAGCTCTTTTCACTGCCAGGCAGAGGTGACATTATAATGGCCACGTCCTTCAGGTTCCCCCTTACAGGGACTATACCATGAGCTGAGGGAACAAGCAGCAGCACTTGCAGCAGTAACGCAGAGTTCCTTCAGTGGTCTGGTAAAGGAGTGTTGGCTGCCGGCAGCCCTCACGTCACACCTACTAGTTACGATTTAGGTTCAGGGTTGACGTGCATTGATCCGACCTCACTCTGGCAAGCCAGCAGGATACTGTGATTCACAGGGGGAGACATGCAAGTCTTCCAAAAATATGCCCGGAAGGAAAGAACTGACGAGGGCATCTGAAAAAGATGCACATACGGTTTTTTTGATGGCTAAATAGCAACCAGTTCTCTAGACTTTTCCTCAGGTCACACAGGTGAATGTTTTCCTTCGGCTGAAGCCTTCTAAAAATATCACGGAAAAGATTCATTTTTGGCTATGTTGAGTTTAACAAGTGTCCCTTAAGCTTCGTTTACCCGTCATCTTGTCAACGTGGCATATGCATTTCTTCGCTATCAACTACATGCTCCACCCTTTGCATCTGGCTGAGTGCTGAGAGCCGACTGCAACCCACAGCCTCTAAATGGTCCTGGGTCACAGCCCAGGTCTTTTGCCGAATCTAATAACATGTGCTGAAAATGCAAAAGCATCAAAACAATAAAAGCCATAAAGAACATCTTTACAAGGTATTTGCTAGCATTCACCCCAGGGACTTCACTATCATTTGAGAGAAGACATTGTAATTGTGGTAGAATTATAGATTACAGTTTTACTCGGACTTCCTAAAGTTAACCTCTACCATTACAGACCTAAATTTGGAGCAGTCCATTGTGCCACTTGGAGGAAAGCCACTAGTTCAGCACTAGCAACTTCAGTTGTATAAAAAGAACTTTTTTAATGATTTGTGTTTCATAAGCATTGCACTATTTTTAGAAAGATGAGAAAGTAAAGTATGCCTCCTTTTAAATCTGGCTTTTACTGCACCCTGTAATTTATGGCAATATAATAAGTAATTTGAAAATAAAGATTTGAGACAACATTTTAGCATTAGTGTTTTTAAGACAAAACAAACATTCAAAATAAAACCTAAACCACAGCAATGAAATCTATCATTAAATGCCTACTTTCTGCTAAATTTGTAGTTATGGCAGCTTAAATCTCAAACATTTGTTGTGACCTCTTGCAAAGTAAAAATAATCATATTATTCATTGTGGTTCAAGACCAATATAGGGTATTATTTCATCCTAGCCTTAAGTATTCATGGAATTATATAGCGTATCTTATAAAACTGTATTAATTACTCTTTGCTGAGTCCAAGTTACTGCTGGTTTTCAGAAAGAAATGTATATCACCTCATCGTATTTGCTTTATTTGTGAAGACTAGCACTTTTTAGGCTCATTTATGCATGATACATCAGATGTGACCTGTTTAGTCAGTGCCAAAGTTCTTCTGAATTAGTATCTCTGTATGGGTTTAGCAGACACAAAGGCTTTTGACTGTTCATGGAAAAATTCACTCTTCTCTTGTTCACTGTGTAAAAGCTGCTACTGTACTCTGGTGCCAAAACTCAATGTTTGACTGCAGTGAATAATACATGCCAAGCAGTTCAACCAAGTTCATTAACTCTCTCAGACAGCCCTTACGTCACACCAAGTAGCATGTCACATGTCCCTGTTTATTGCACGGGTATCTTTCTGAGAGAAGGAGAGTCCCCTCTGCATGGGAACCAGCCCTGGGTTGGGATGTAGGCATATGGCAGTTCTTCCTACCAACACACTTACAAAAGCCACTTCTCTGCCTCCATTTCTATTTTCACCTGGCATTAATGTCACTTGGGAATTACATGACTTGATCATAAAAAAGTGTTCTCTTACCTTGGCTTTAAGGAATGGAAATGTCATATTGAAAAGTTTTCCAGAAACTGCTACATAGAAGTGCCAAGTGCTACATATTTTCAAGGCCAAGCACCATAGGAGATTGGCTGAACATTAGAAACCTTCTTCAGGCAAAGAGGGGAATTTGTAGGTAGGCAAATTTTCTTCCTCCTAGGATTTCTGAAAAGGGTAACATTTAGAGAAAAAGTAGTAGAAGAGATTTTGCATTAAAATCTTCACATCTTTCAAGCTCCAGACTCAAACATCTAGTATCGCTCCCTTCATTCTTCAAATCCATCATAGACCTGTACTATGAACCATCCAAGCACAGTACCAAATCATGCCTGTAGCCATGCACAAACTCTGACTTTAACTTGCATGTGCATCTCGGGGGGGGAAGAAGGTTTTTCCTGTTAGAAAGACAAATGACTTGATTTCGAGAAGCAAGAGACAACTGATCATGTATTTTGGAGGGCAGCTAGAATCTGATCTACTAACCAGATCCAAAAGTGGCAAGCGATCTCTAATTTTGTAAGGGGCCAACAAACCAGAAATGGCTATCTAAACATCAAGGGCTTATGACCAAGTTCTACACAAGCAGAAGATCACTTTAGGCTCAAAATTAATATTTAGCCATTGAAATCCTTCTCTGAATTCCAAAACGTTCTGGGGCTCTCATCAAACTCAGAGATGCCAAGTGCTCACCTTCTCTGACAGTCCAGAGCATCTACACCTAGAAATCTGGATTCACACTTTTGTGGCTTGAGATCCATCAGTCCGCCTCTCAAGCAGCAAGTGTGAGCTCTACAGCAGAAAATGCAAAGATTGACATTCTCTCCAGGTTTACACCCATACCAGCTTGCTGACTTCAGTGTGACTTGGCAGGTGCAAACAAGAAGAGAGTTTAGCTCTTGCTTTTTATTTCTTTAGTTCCTGAAGCTTTTTTGTGGTTGTTGTTTTAGACCAAGAAAAACATGCACATTTAGAGAGAGAAAAAAAACTTCAAAAATTTTTGCTCTTTTTTCAACCACTACGCAAATGACTTACATAAATAATAAGCTGAAACTTTGTAACTAATAATTGATCTTTGGTGTGGCTTTTTGTGCCCTACAATGTAATATTTGTACCCACTTGTAATATTTTGTTTGATTTTTAAGTACCTTTTTAACTTTGATATCACTGGCACTGAGTGTGGGTAGTTTTTTCCCGGTGACAATTTTTCGATAACATTCATTTGAATTTGGAAGGATAGTATAAAAGGAGAAGTAGAAAAGGCAAAGAAAGAGATAGAAAACCCGTTTTAATGGTAGCTGACAACTCCAAGCAAGATTAAACAGAAATTATGTTGTCTGCTCACTTGAATATGAAATTCTGTTTGTGATGGTCCCTCCCTGGAGAGCTGAACCCAGGAGGTGGGCAATTTGTGGAAGACAACTTGGGCAAATGCACAAATGGCACTTGCTGCATTTCTTCTTAGCCCTGAGACAAAGTAGGGACTTCTCAAGGATCAATGAGAGCTTCAAGTTTGTCCCCACTGAAGCTGGGCTATTGCTCTCTGTCTCTCTGGAAGAGCTGGGTTCAGGAAAGAGTAAGTGCAATGAATGATGCTACACACAGACTGGTGTGACTTACAGAGATGGCAGTGCTAGCCCTCTTGTCAACTTGAACAAGCAGCCTCGACGGAGGGAGGAGCAGGAGAGGGAGCAGCACTTCTCATCAATGTAGCTGCACAAAAGCTTACAGGTACCGGGCTGAAGCTAACCTAGTAGCAGAGCATCCATCCTCCCCTTTTCCAGGTATGTTAGCATTTATAGAACACTTAAGGTTTGGGAGCAAGAGGTTAAGATGTCTCTGTTCCTAATAGCTTTTTCCCATCCCTTTTCTTGAACTCTGTGGAACTCTTCATATTTATAGCTGTTTTTTCCTTTAAATAAATACAGCCTTGGGGGGGGGGGGGGGGGGGGTGGGTTTGCACACAGGGGGGGGGGGGGGGGGGGGGGGGAAGCTTTTACACAAAATGGTGAGGAACTTCACCAAAATGTGGGTTTCATGGGGAAAAGAAATGTTTCCTTTCATAAATCAAAAATACTATTTAAACTGTCATAGTAGTATTTGTTAAACTGGGGGAAGATACAGAAAATTCTCAAACATATTGATATCATTTAAAAACAAATAGGGCAAACAGGGAACTGATTCATTTTTAACTTTCATAGAAAAACTTCAAAAATATTGTAAATGTTCACGAAAATAGATTTTCATTTACTATCAGCTCTAGAGGAAAAAACCCATACATATTCTCTTTTGAGTCTCACATAATCTACTAATCCACAACGTATCAGACACAAAGAAACGGTAAAATACATTCGTAAACACAAGTGCCAATATGTGTGTCTGAAAAAAGCTAGCAATTTAAGACTCTTAAGTGGAACTGTTCCCCAAAGAATGTTATTAAAAACTGTTGCAAGGAAAATAATGTTAGTAAACACCTTTATGATGAAATAATTGTGCGGAAGGCACTGTCACATAAGAACATGGATCTACAGCCAAGGACAATTGCTCTACTATGCTTAATTCATTTATGAAATACGAGGTGTCAGTTTTATGTGGTTTGGCTGAGATTGGTGTGGAGATTTTTTTTTTTTTTAAATTATTCCTATAAGGCTAATGGATTATAATATATTTTGCCAGAGACTGCATTCCACAGCACATATTTTATAAAGAGGATGTACAATGTATTCAAGGCTTGCTTTCCCCATGAATCAATGAATCAACAAACATCTCCCTATTGTGTAAGATACTATTATTTGGTTGTATTTAAGAAAAGATTATTTGCTCAGAGCGTTGTGAAGTTATGGGAGGAGGGGGTGCACTAGCCAAGGAATCCTTTAGTGACGATTCATGAAAACAATCATCAGACCAAAGACTTACCATGGCACAGACAAGTTCACAGGTCGTTGGTTCGGAGCCTGCAGTGCACTTCAAGTCATCTCCCACACAGAATACAATGCAGAACAGGAGCATTTTCAAAGCACAGAGTAGTTTGAAGGATAGAGGCCTTTTCTACTTCTGTGAATCAAACTCAGCCTAGGAACATAAGTCCTTGAATTAATACTGTTTAATGGCTGCATCATGCTGTACTTGCCTTGGATGAGGAGGGAGACCCAGAGGCAGGGCTTATAGCTGTTGTCTGAAATCCCTTGTGCTGTGCTGTTCTCAAGCCTCAGGGCTCTCTACCATACTAATGAAAGCTGAACTGCACATCATGCCAGGCTGCCGGCCCTTCCACTACCACGGCACAGATACTGGAAGCCCCTGTGGTTTTTGCTCTGACCTGTACAGCAGGGCTGACTCCCTGGAAACCCAGCAGCCTACAGGTGAGATAGCAATGTCTAGGAGAAAATGCACTGTCGAGCTTTCATCCAAACCTGATCTGTACATCTCCGAGCTGATCATCACAACTGACTTGTTTGCACAAATGAATTTGGTATCTGCCAGGTGTGCACATCACCTGTGACTGTGCACTCCATTCACCCTGCAGCTGCCAGTCACACAGGGGTACAGATCATGGCGACCACACATGGAGGCTCAGGAGCACGTTTCCCAGTTCAGCCTCGCCCATGAAGGAGACACCCTTCACGGTTCTAACCACTTCTTCTCTGGTGGCACATTGACCTTCCCTCCTTCCAGTGGCCTCTGTCTACACTTGCTCCCTTAAAACGGGCAAGGGACTGCATTGGCTTGAACTAGGCGCGCAGGTAAAATGCTGCAGCAGACTCATCCAGTTACATTTGCTGCAAGTTTCTTGGCTCTCCCTATTTCAGCACTGCCCTATTTTAGTCTTTGGCTGTTTGCTCAAAGGGAGCAGTGGAAGGAAGAGCAGGTCGTGTGATCTCTATTCTGGTGACAGGGGATGCAGAAAACATATGCGTAAGTGAATGGTAACAAGCACAAACTGCCTGCAAAAAGGACGATGCGATGGCAGCAGGATGCCCAGCAATCACTCCTCCCTACAGGAGGGCAGACTTTTTTGGGGAAGAGAAACACACAGACCTGCAAGCCTGGTCATGCACAAGAAAACACAGAGTTCTGCTGACCCCAGGGAGCCCCCCTGCAAGCTGTGGGGCACCCCTTACCTCCATACCAGCAAGGCTCTGTGTGGATAGCAGGGCAGAGAAAAGAACTCCATACTGGGATAGACTTTTAAAACTGTAAATCACTTTTCTCTCTCAAAGTAATTTCAATGCTATTGTATAATACAGAGGGAGAAAAAACCCTTTTCTTTTCCACTAAACAGGCTTTCGCACCACCTACAACCCAGGATTAAACTTCAGAGGCAGCTACACAAAGAAAAGGATTTCTGTAAAGAAATCAATCAATCATTCGTCAAGTGTGGGTTCAGCCCCTCTGAAAACCAGGCCATTTCTCAGGTACATGAAGATATGAGATCTTTCTTTAAACCACCCCCAACCTGTTTCACTGAAGTCTCAGAAGGCTGTGACCTAAATGCCTTAAAAGAGCTTGGATTTCAATACTAGCCTCTCTGGGGCTGAGACTACCACTCCTCAGCATCACCAGCTCACCTTTCCTTTCAAAGTCTGTGTGAAAAGGGAAATCCCACCGTCCGTGCACGAGCCAGCCAGCTTTCACTGCATCAACTGCACCAGGGGCTATGGGGGCTGCTGTTACTTACAGCCATCTCACAGCTCCCACACTGGAAGTTACGGCATTCAGGAATCCGAACACTCAGAAAGAGGGCCTTTGACATACTGCCCCCCCTTCAGTTTCATTAACCTTCTCCTTTTTTACATACTTTAAAGCCCTTTGTTATAGTTAACTGTCTATAACAAAGTGATCCAAAATAAAGCTGGTTCAAGTTATTTATAAGCTTTTAGGACTCCACTGTTTGATAGGCACGGTCAGAGCTCCTGAACAGTCAGACCCTACTTTCATCTCTATTTTGTTATTTTTTTATTGTATGTACACAACCAGAGTAGGCGGGACTGATCCATCAACCCCTGCCATCCACTGTGGGTAACTGAATATAATATCACCTTACCTGGAATAACTTCAGTCCTTTCCCATAAAGGCATTCAAACTCTTAAATGCTTAGTGGTACACCAAGGCCAACATCGCAGGGAAGTAATTTTATGGTTCAGACCAAACGATCAAATCAAAGCATTTCACCAATTTGAAATACATGTTGTTTAAAAGTCTCTGCTGCACCAGAGAGTCTCAAAGCAGGGAGGGGATTATAAACCGAGCAGTTAACACTAGTGCCATTGTAGCCACTTTATTCTAAAGCATAGCTCCAGCTCACGGTTGGTGCAGGGTCAGGCCAGGCCAGCCACCCGAGCACTGGAAGCAGCAGCACGCTGCCGCGAGCATGGGGAAGGAGCTCTGCAGCTGCCCTCACAGGGATTTGCCCTCATTCACCAAACAGTGCAAAAGAACTGACAGCTGGCTGCAAAAGCAGCTCTGGAAAACACCTGCAAATCCCCTCCCAGTGCAAGCAGAGCCCCTTCGGGTGGCTTTGCAGCTCATCTGCTCTCCTTAGCAGAGACAAGAGTCCAAGCAGCAACCAACCGCTGTATGTGAATCATGTCTCAAGCCTCCACACTAACGCATGTGGGAAAACCTGCACCCGCGGCGGACACTGCCCTGCCCTCAGGCTCTGTACCTGTTGCTTGACTGGGGCTGCGTCCAGGAGAGAGGGTCTTTCGGCAGGTGCATAAGCTGCCCAACATCAGAGAGGCTTGAGCAGATGGTGATGTGCTCTGCTTTGTCCCTGCGCAAAAAAAACATTTTTATTATCAGGCACGGAGTGTTTGGAGGCTCAATATCTGCTGCTCTTTGCTCGTGGCTGCTGACAGAGGCATCACTGGAGGGCTGTGATTTACCACCTTCACATTTATTTACATTTGTGTCTCAAGAAGAGTGGCAATTTGCCAGATTTGGAAGTGCTTAATCGGATCTGATGGGCAGATTAATTAGTGCAGGTCACACCACTAGTTGCCTTCCAGGAGCATTACCTTTTTTTTTTTTTTGTCAAGGTAAAGCAGGAGGAGGTCAATGCTGCCAGCATGTTTTACATTTTACTGGTTTAAGTCTTCATGGTTTTATTTCATTTCCTCTGAGTAAATGAACTTTGCTTTTATTTCTGCCATGACAATATACTCCAAATAAAATGGTACAGACACACACAAAAAACAGAATGCAGAAAGACGAAAATCTTATTTATTCCTCCCTTCCTTCCATACTGTCCATAATAATCCTCTTCTCCCCCCTGCCATGGTTACTGCCCCTCCAAGTATGATCCTCTTGGTATCTTTCCATCTTTGAAAAAAGGTGTTTTGGAGTACGGAGCATTTTCATACACATATATACACTTTTTTTTATATATATATACACACAGACATCTTTTTTATATATATGTATAAACAAATATATACGTACAGAGAGAGAGAGGCAGACACTGTATTTGGCTAACCATTATACCAGATTGAGCAATTATAAACTCAGCTGGATTATTCTTAATTTTCACTAGCCTGACTGAAATTTGAATGTGGCCAATTATGTATAGACTGACAAACCAGAGAACATCGAGATTAATTTTTTATGGCTACAGAATCATTTGCACTCCATAACCTTGGGAGTGACATGCTGCTGGTAATCAGGGACACACATTGTTGTCATGCCACCATGGTAAACGTGAAAGGACCTTTTGCATCTGTCACGCCACAGAAGGCAGGAGTGGCATATGGAGCACCAAACCTTCCCAGGACACCACGGGGACCACACTACTTTTGAACAAAGGAGAAAAAAATATTTCCCCTATTTTTCCCCTTACAAGAAGATTTTATTTTGGACTTCAAAGAGCAAAGGAGGGCACAACCATGAGGACCACGTGTGGTCACAGTACCAGGACTCCTGCATCTGGCCCGAGAAGAGCCCTCACCACCTACCATGGGATTGCAGAGGACAGGATTTGGCCCTTGTCATTTCCCTAGTACAGAGCACTGCTGTGCATAAAACGCTCATTTACAACTTCTGGGGACTATTAGCAGCCAGCAGGCCCGAGACACCTCCACACAACCAAGAAAGATACTGCGAGGTGAGTGGATCCAGCAGTTAGCTATGAAGATTTTCTAACTTTCTCCATTCTAATTTTCTCTAAATACGCTTATTTTCCTGTCCTCTGGCACTCAGATTTATCACAGCACTAAGGGGAAAGAGAAACTGCCTCCAACATTGTCAAGTATCCAAGCCCATGCGTCCGCACAGGGTTTTTCAAGTAGATGTAAGCTGCATCCATCTGCGCCCGTAGCCTTCCAGAAGTGACCCCACAGTGAGCAGCCTGGCAGGAGGCTCCTGGCTGCCCCGAGCAGGAAGGTTAGTTTACAAGAGGTAAAGAACATTTGTAAACTCTTGCCCAGTGAAGAGAGAGACTGGGTAGAACTCCACAGAGCAATAAAGCTAAGCTGTTTATGAAGGACATAAATGGATTGAGGTTTTTTCTTCTTCATTTTTTTTAATGTATCCTCCCTCTCACACACATATACTGAGAAAAAGAAAGAAAAATCCTTCCACAAAAAGAATGACCATAGCTCTAGAGCCAAACCCCTATCCAATAAAACAAGCAGAGAATGCGTTTTCACATTTCTCTATGTACTCTGACTCATTTCATTAAGTAAGTTGAAGATGATAATTTTTATGCACATTTATGCCTATGTTTCCAATACATGTGGCACCCTATAAAACCTACCACTGCTGCACCCCACCCAGGGCTGCGCTCCAGCTTCTCATGCGTTCTGCGATTACTGTAATGAGGCACTACCACTGCAGGTCAGGCTACGTCAGTGTTTCCATTCAAACCCTTTTTTTGTATGGGTGTCCCAGGACACGGCTTTGAATTTAGCTGGCCTGTTTCACACACTGGGGCAAATTCACTTCCCTCCATATTATTTAAGAAAAATAACACCAACAAAACCATATTGCCTTATTTTGATTAAATAAAGAGGAAGGAATCATAGAATCATAGAAACATTACGGTTGGAAGAGACCTCCAAGATCATCGAGTCCAACCGTCAACCCAACACCACCATGCCCACTAAACCATGTCCCTAAGCGCCTCATCTACCCGTCTTTTAAATACGTCCAGGGATGGGGACTCAACCACTTCCCTGGGCAGCCTGTTCCAATGTTTAACTACTCTTTCAGTAAAGAAATTTTTCCTTACATCCAATCTAAACCTCCCCTGGCACAACTTGAGGCCATTAAGGAGTGGAAAGGGAGTGGAAAGGGAGAACCCCTGCCTTTTGTTTGAACATATATTTGTCTTTAATTATCTCTAGGGGTCCCACTGCAGTGGGACAGGTGGTTACAAGATGCTAACTTTTCTCCAGCAACATCCCTTACGCACGTTCAGTTTCCCACTGCTAAAGCGGATGGCACAGTTTATTCCAAGGCCACCCCTCCTTTTTGCAACAGCAATTTATAACCACAAAACTTGCACCTGTAATTTAAAACCCACGTTTGAACTGTGGGCAAAAGTCAAGTATCCTCTGCCTGTCATTGCCTTTGTGTGCAGTCAAGTCACAGAATAGGCAGCCACATCCTCATCATTTTCTCAACAGAAGGAAAAAAAAATATTGCAGGTACAACTGGCAAGATGCGCCCTGCCCCATACAAAGGAAAGCAAGTTCTCTGCTAGTTTCAGTGAGTGAAGTTTCTTAGTCCTCTGGTTAGGAAGGAAACCTTCCAAGCAGGGACGTTAAGGCCAGACTGCTGGCTCCAGCCGCTGGAATGCTCCAACAATAGTGAGGAGAGATTTAAGATGCTGCCTTTAATCAAAAAGGACTGTTTAGGCTGCAGTTTAATGATGACAGTGTGAATGTCAACATTGTTAACAGTTTCACTGCTGATCTGATTAGCAGGAAAACCCAGCTAGTCCAGGGTTGTGGGTAATTTGAGTACTTTCCCACCCCTTCACACCCACTCCATCACTTGACTCTAACTTAAAAGAACTGTTAACTTTTATATAAGCCAGATATTTCATAGGCTCAGTCCTTCCTCTGGAATGGCAGCAGCTGTTATGTATTTATTTTCAAATAAAAAAAAATTAGCTTAAGCAGTCACATCCATATTAAGTTTTTCTGGGCAGGGCCCGTCTTTATGTTCTGGGCTTGTACAGCATCTAATTCAATCTGGATAATAATAATAAGTAACAACTGTTTAAAAGACTGCTGTAGCGTGAACTGACACAATGGTCTACTTGAAATGAGCCTAAATACATTTCCAGTCCCAAACATTGGCCTTTTACCACTGTGTGAACACACCCCATAGCTCCTCATCACTATTATGGATCCGACTCCACATGGCATATTCTTATGTGAAATTTTTATTTAAAAAATGAGTAACTCCATTCCTGGCACAACCCATGCTACCAGAGCAGGCTCCAGCCTATCAGAGGCAGCTCTTTACCTTTACCAGGCCAAGCTGCCTATTTTGAAATTCACTCTCTCCACAAATACATACCTACATTAATATATAGCAACTCTTTAAATCAACTGTTGGGGTTATATTGCTAAGTTACAGAGGACAAACCCTGCACCTCACAAAGAGATCACCCTTTCAGAAGCTGGGTCTCTGTTTCTCTCACAGCTGCAGCTCGCAGATGTGATGGTTTAGAGGAGTAATGCACAAGGAGCAAATCCCCCTCCCACCTTCACTGACACCCCAAGAGTTCAAGGTACCCAGGGAGTTGGTACTGTGCCAAGCTCAGCTGCCAGGATAAGCTGGACTTGCACTTGAGCGATTAAATTTTTTGCAGCCCACATCAAATCTGACCAATGTTTTTATTTTGACCACCATGAAATAAGGCAAGAATAGCCCTTCTGACTGATGTCTTGCACAGGACAAACCATTTTCCTGCTTCAGGGTCCATGGTTTTTGTTTTCATTGTTCTACGATAGCAATCCCCACTGACATTAGTGCAAATCATGCATGAAAACTGAATAATTAATCCCCAGGGGAAGTATTCTTAACGCTACATTTTTATTTTGGAGGCAATTCCTTGGTACAAGAAAATCACTGATGCCTGATCAACAAGCAAAGTGCCTTAAATGCTTCAAGACATCATTCATACATACATACGTGAAGCATTTAAGGCATACATATGTATGTATGATATATAAATTGAAAAATGAAAAATGACAGTACATGTCAGTAATTTACAGATAAAAACCTTACAAGTATGTTACAAACTTCAGTCCAGAAAGCATCGTGGAGATTGGCAACTACAGCCACCTATTCTGCCAGCTATTCTCTGTATAGCTATTACAAGGGGCTTTCCAACATCTCCACCTGCTGTGGCCCACAAACTATCCTGCACCAAACTTAAAATCATGTAGCAAAAGGACTAAACCCCCTAACTATAATTCTTTTTCTCCCTTAGGGCTTGTTAAAGACGTTCCCTATGCAGGTACTGGATGAACTTCGGTCTTACTCTACAGAGAGTACAAAAAATGAAAATCTGACCCAGGTGAAAAGTCCTGGCCTGGCCTAAAACCAGCAATTATTTTAGTGCTCGGAGCGTGTAAGCATTAACTGAACACATGAGCATTTGGTACTGCTTGCAGGAGTTCACAAACTCGGAGAGTTAAAATGGCAAACGAAAGTAACCCAGGTCTCCAAAAGCTCTGGGCATACCCTGCTCCAACCCAGAACTGTAAAGCTGTCCAGTCCTCATGCCAGGCAATAACCATACAACTAGTAGTTGTGATCTCTCAGTAGATGAATATTGATTTTAAAGATCTATTAGCTTGGTGTTCATTGGGGTTTTATTGCTTGATCCCATCCTCCCCTTCATTTTTTGCCCTGAAGCAACCAGATTTGTTTCATTTGCATGGTCCTGTGTCTCAGAAGACATTTGTGAATTCTACACAGAAAAGATGGCAAAGATTTTAAGCAGGGGGAGGGAAACCCCCCAAAGAAGCCAATAAGCAACATACCTGCTCAGACCACAAATCTAAGGGTAGCCTCATGGCTATAGGAGTCTCAGCTCATGCCCACTGAGCAAGAACATGGAGTCTTCCATGTATAACTAATCTCCAAAGAAATTACCTGCTAAGCTTTTCAGCCTTAGCAACTGAAAGGCTTCTCTTCATAACTGTCTTGGTTCCAAGAGCTTCATCCCAGACCCAAATGAGTTAAAAAGGTAATATCAGCCTAGCCAGGCTTCCAGATGCACAACTGTCCCCTCTCCATGGCCGTGGGTGAGACCTCGTTTTACCAGTGTGCCTTGGGTCGCAGGCTTAGTCACCCTAGCACGCAGCACGCTGCACAGCATCTAAATGCTCTTTTGCCTGGGTGGGTTTGCCTTGTTAGCCAAGGGCAAAGGCCACATTCAGAAAGTCATGGCTTCTCTAGTAGCAGATTTGCCCCTTCTTTTCCTGTTGCTGACAAGTTGCATTACTGAGTTGCATTAGCAAGGCTGGTATTGCCCGAGTTGAGAGCACCAGCCAAAATCTCAGCGACCAGTAGCTTTAAGGCTACCCCACTTCTTCCCACAATACTTCGCCCTACCCTGTGCCAAGGAAGCAAGTGGCATCCCTGCAAACCTTCCAGGCACTGGTGGCTGTGGGCCACAGAGCATTTCAAGAACAAAGGCTGGGTAAAAATCTCCCAACAGGAGCCCTTCACAGAGGTACGATGTCCCTCTGTACCTCTTTCTCGGTGCCAGTCCTGAACTGAGGTAGGGCAAAGCTGCTGCAGTCCCAGTACCACAGCTCCTTCGGGCAACAGCTAAGCAGTTTGGAGGACACTGTTGCCCTCAACAAACCCACAGTAGGAATTAGGTGACAGTCATGAACATACCACCATAAGAGTTTCTTCAATAGAGCCAACACTGACCATCTGACAATACAGACAGTTTGAAGTGTTTGCTCTAGTCCACTAGTGTCACCCAGAACAGAATGATGGACTGTGATTTAGCAAGGAACCCATTTTTGATCGGTTTTATCGAACTAATAGATTCACTTATAAAACTCACAAAATTCATCCTATATCCTAAGAAAAACAGCACATTTAGAAGGAGCCTCTATTTTCATAGGAAAAGCAAATGCCCACCATCTTGGTTTGATGCAGGGAAGGGCTGAGGCTGTGCCAGGAGTTAGGCCTGGAGCCACCACAGGCCCTCCAGCACCCGTTGCAGCAGCTGCCACGTAGAAAAGGGTGTAATGGAGAACTGAAATAACAAAGGAAGACAAGGATAGCTTCCACCGGTGTTAGAAAGTGTCCATTATCCATATGAAACTAATGTGATATAGGAGGTGAACTCAGGAAAACCTGCCTACCAAGCAAGTCGGACAAACTCTTGCCACATTCCACATGCATGGGACATTAGTTTAATAGGTAATAAACTACAGTAAATTAAATACGTGGTTTTCTTGTTACCAGGTTTGCACTAAAGCATTACCCTCCCCATCATTATCAGCAGCAGGACATCTATCATTATTTAGTAGTAGCACAATCTACATCAGTGAAAAGGCAAACAAAAGCCAAAAGGTACATCTCTCATTTAATGGGAAGACTACTGCTGTGGGAGGAATAGGGCAGCTGAGGTGCAGAAGTGATTAGTCTGTCAATAAAGTACCAGTGGAGATGGCAGCAGCGCTGGTAGGCAGGCGCTGCTCCTATTTGCCAACGGATGCTGTTTACAGAGTGGAGCTTCCTCCCAGGGAGTTCTGATAAAATGCTTTTCCACTGGGAAGTGAGTATTTGCTCATTTTAAATACACTGAATAGTCATTAAATGGAACGATTGTTTCTGGTAACCTAGACCAGATTAAAACCAGTGTCTTGGAAACAAGCTGATCTGTGCCACTTCACCAACCTCCAGAAGTATCAATCCTTCTTTAAAACGAAATCACAAAATAAGGAGGAATTTAAATGACATAACAGCAAGAAATGGAAAGCACAGCAAGTCAGACATCAGATGGAACAAACCCATACAGACACTCAGGCTTTTTCAAATAGCTCTGCAAATAAAATTAACTTTTGTCTAGGGTACATTGGCAATGAACTTGAGCAGCCACTTGCTTTTCTGCTCTGACTGACTGCAATGTTCAGCCAGACATCTGAATCTGCCCAGGCCTGGAGTGAGCTTCCTCCATACCTGCAATCTTCCAGAGGACCAGGGAGAAAATACACACACACACAGAGTTGCTCACAGAGGTACAGTGCATCGTAATGAAGATCAAGGACATCCTGATTACAGCAGCAAAGTAATACCGAACATCTGTTAATGCTAGAGAAGGTACTTCAAAGAATGAGGACAGCTGGACTTCACATAAAACGAAATCACTAACTACTTATGTGTGAGGCTGCAAGTGGGGCACACGGGCTCCTGATAGCTGGACCAGAAATGGATCTGCCCTGCCGCGGACAAGGTGACTCGGCAGGGAGAGCAGCACAAACCCTTCTCACATCAGACCTACAAACCCCCAGCTGCTCTGCTCTTCCTGGGGGAGCACTTCCTGGGGCATCAGCGTCCACTTGGACGGTATTTAAATTTTCCCCATTTCCACTTTCTGTGGTGAAAACTTGGTCTCCTCCCCTCCTTCCTCCTCATTCATGAAAAATTGTGCAGCCTGGGGATCAGCTGAATTTCTGTATTTGACACTGCATGTAGCTAGAAACTGGAATTCACACCTTCTTCTACTTCCTTCCAAGCCTCAGAAAAATTTGGATTTTCTTATAGATTAAAAACTATTTTCACTTCAGCTTGGCACTAATGAAATCATTCATAACTATATTGCTAAATCCTTTTCTTTCAGAAATATAGGGGAAAAAACCCAAAAACCCTAAGGCAGACCAGACCTCAACATTTACATTTCATGAAAAATTTGATCTGATTTTGGAATTTGGCTTTGTTGTCAGTCAGAAATAAAATATAAAAATAAAAACAATTTCTGTGTCTAACACTGCTGTTGATGATGTTTTCAAAATATTTTGTCTCAAAAGTGGCAAAACAAATACCAAATTTTCAGTGTTTCCTGTAAAATAAATTTAAACTCTGTGCTTTTTTGAGCCAACCTTATTGAGGATGATCAGGTAGAGGAAGGAAGTTGTGAGACAAAAGGACGATACAAGGAATCGTACAAAATATTGGAAATCAGACAAAGTTACTCAGAATTAAACACCTCCATCTACCTCTAGTTTTTCTAGAAACTTTAGATCAAACATTTAATCAAAGTGACAGTTTCACACAGAAAAAATTGGTTTTGACAAAATCACATTTTTTAGTTTTCTAAACAATTCTCTGAAAGCCTGTTATTTTGACACTGTCAAAACAAAATTGTTTTGTCAAGCATTGGGGGGGGGCAGAAATCACCATTTTTTCATCTCATAAATATCAACAATTTACCTGCTCTCATAAAATGTCTTGATTTCAATGAAACTGCACTATGGAAAAATGTAGGCCACCTCTAGTTGAAACTCTGAGATGTGCCACTAGCCTCTACTCCCCAGCTATCCCAGTGCAGTCAGCTTCCATCCTGGCTGTCCTCCCTAACACTCCACAGAAGCAAGTTTAACACCGTACAAATGAGCTAGTTCTCCAACTTCTCTGTTGCTGCTCATACCACTGCTGTTGATGCCAGCTCCAGTGCTGTTTTCTCTAAACCTTCCCCTTTTGTCTTCCTAAATATTCACCCTTGGGGAAAGAGATCTGACTGATCCTTATTCCACAGAAGATACAATGTTTTCTTATTTAAGCCATTTTTTGCCGAACTGTAAGATCTTTTGTACATGGCAGTTCTCTACTCATTCAAATTAAAAAAAAAAAAAAAAAAAAATTAAAGTGGACATACAGTGAGGAAAGAAGGAAAAAGAATTACACTATGTTTACTGAAAATAAGTTATTGATAAGAAGCACTGAGCACCTGCAAGTTTAAAGCAGGACGGAGTTAGATGCAAATAATCTGGCAAAGTTTATTCTGAAAAAGGGCAACCTCCAGCCCCCCCAGGCACTCGCTGAGGCTTTCAGCCCTCCCTGGCCTGTGCACTCCAGCACAGCCGGCAGCTCGGGCTGGAGCGCGTGGCTAAGTGCTGGTGTTTGCCAGGAAGTTGCGGGAAGCTACACTGCTACACGGAGCCCTCCCTCTCACCGATGTACAGCTACAGGGACGTGCTACAAACTGCATTATGAAGCCTTTTGTCTGGTTGCTCTCTTTCAGAGCAACTGTAGCTGCCTCCTCATTCCAGCTCAAGAGCTTGAAGTGATTATAACTTCCTCTGGAAACTTAACTCCACGACTTTCTGATTTTTAACACCCAAATGGAACACAAATTCATATTATAAGAGTAGCAGCGATTAAATAAGGCAGAATTCATTAACGTGCCAAAAATATGTGCCAATGTGTCTCCAACTAGTTAAAAGACAAATACACAGATTGATTTTTTTTTCCTCCCAGTACATCCCACATTGCCTATTTCCTAAAACCTTCTGTCAAATGCATAATCGACTGCTATGTCTTCAAAAATAGCACTTTTTATAATCATTCATCTAGATATTTGGGAGTAGATGTTGCACTGTCTGTCATGCCCATGCAAGACTGGGACACAGAAAGCATGGGCATCTCTGCTGACAGTCTGGGCAGGCACCTTGTGCTACCATACCCTGTGTGGGACAGGGCAGCAAATGGGAAAAGCTGGCTGGGGGGACATGGCAGAAAGGACAGCCTTGCACCAAAGGCTATGCTGGCTGCAGAGTGGGCATCTGCAGCCTCCAGTTCCCCGCTTCTTGGCAGGTGGGGAATAGACTCACACGTGTCCTCTCAGGTCTGCGTACCTACAAGCATATCCTCAGAAGCCCTGGAGGCTGGCAGGGCAGATACAAAGGAAAAGCATCCCATGCAGAATGACTTCTTTCCCAGAGGAAAAACCAAGCAGAATCAACTTTCCTTTATAGCTGCCAACAGAGCATACTAACTTTCCTGCAGAATATTTTAACACGCTAGTTCACAAAAACAGTCAGGTTGTCATTACCAGACAAGGTTTCTCTGAACAGACAATCAGTACAGTACTATCTCCTATATAGCCAGTAAAGCATCCCCATCTCTAAGGAAAAAACAGCTTTCCATTTTGTACAGAAAAAACCCAACCAACACTAGCCTGTTTTACTTGCAAGTTCAGCAAAACAGAAACTCCCCCTATGCAAGGGTAGCCAAGCAAAGGCAAATCTAGAACAGGATCTCCCAGTACTGTTTTTACAGCATTTGGCCAAGCCTAGTCTCGCCTTTCCCTGGGGTACCACAACTTCTCAAAGCTACCACCTCAGGTCGTTGCTCGGATCACAGACTCGTATAATCTCTGTCAGTGCCTAAGCTGAGGGGTGATTCCCTACTCTGCTCCGTTGCACAGCAGCCCTCCTCTTTCTGGCAAGAAGACTTGACGCCAGCTCTTCAGAGCAGACTTCTGGACTGTGCGTGCCTATGCAAAACTAGCAAAGCTGTGCTTAACAACTACCTACAAAGCAGAAGGGACAGAAGTGCACAGAGATAACCCAGAGTAAGGTGAGCAGGAAACTCCTCCTATTACAGTAGCTAGCAACTAGCTGTGATTTTTCTTTTCTTCTTCAGTGCTGTAAGAATTACTGTAGATTTTATACTGCTACCTCAGGGGAGCTGCTTATTGTATCTCATTTCCATTTTTACATTGAAAATGTGGATTGTAAAATTTACTACATTATACATGGAGTTTAAACTCACAGCCATTAGACTCTTACAACTCTACTAATGCCACTTTTATAGGTGTTGGCTACAATCCTAGTTTACCATTTCATCAAAGAAATAGATGCAGCTCCCAGTAGTGACCAAGATTTGTGATTTAAATAAACAGGGCTTGGGAAGTGTCCCAATGAGTTTTCTTCTCAAAAAAGAACAACAGTTAACAGAAAGAGATCTTTCAAAAAATGATTGGTAGGAACAACACTGCTAAAGCGTAAATTATAAGGTGGTGGGAAGAAGTAGAACAAAACAGTTCCCACTTGTTTTTAAGCAGCGTCAAAGAAACACTTAGAGCAGAAAACAAAAAGAAATAAGTTGAAGGCCAGTAAGAAGAGATCATGATTTCTTGAGTTCGGCTTACTAACATTGAGACCAATTACATATCAATATTAAGGAGGTTTTGCATGTCTATACTCAGAGATCAGGGCAAAACAACTGTGGCCCAGGGCCAGTTACTCCTTTGGCACAAGCCAGATTGGTTTCATCCCTTTCTGAGCTGTATCAGGCTAAGTCAGCTGGGGCCTGTCCACTTGCCTCTTGGCTCCATCCTGCCCACCTGCTGTTGAAGACATGAGGGATACGAGACCCATGCCAACCTGCCATCACTGTAGCTGGCTGCAGGGATCACTGCAGGCCCTGCCTTGGGATGCGGGGTACAACCGCCTAAAATGTCTCTTTGGGCAGCACCTTGCTTCAAAAGGGGAGGCGTAAAATGCAGTTCAGAGGCAGCCACGCTACCACAGCCCAGTCGTGTGTTCTAGCCCTCCCCAGGCCCACACCAAGCTTTCCCTGCACATCTCCAAATCCTCCTCCCTGAGGCACCAAGCTCCTTTCCCTTCCCACAGAACTTCCTCTCTGTGTCCAGTGGCCCAGCCAGTGATGGGGAAAGGGAACACCTCTCCCAGCCCACTCATATTTGGAGGCATTTCTGTTCATTTTTCTCTTCTAAGCAACCTCCCTGCCCCACGGGCAGCCTCTACCATAGTTAGGATTGAGTGCCTGGGGGAACAGGCAGGCAGTATTAATGAACGCTAGACCACAAATCATCATGATCTCTAGTGACAGAATGAGAAAGAGACTTGTTTCAAGAAGAATTCCTAAAGCACAAAACAGAGCATATTTGAATCACCAAATCCATATTTTATTTTTTAAACTGGGCTTATAAACCAGAATATTTAACCATAACAGATTCCATAAAATATCAAAATAGATAAATAGAAGGATAAGTTGTCAGATCCACTCATGGAGGCAAAAATGGCTCACAATTTAGCTTTAAAGGCAGGAAGAGCACAGAGGTGCCAAGAGATAATTAAGCTTACTTGATCTTTAAAAGAATCAGGGCAGGAAGTAAGACCATGAGCATACTCTTGAAAACCATATAGGCATACTGTTAAGTGATACCATATGACCCTGCACGGCCCTAAACTGCAAATACTGTCATCAGAAAAGAGCAGAAGCTAGTGCCACTCTGGAGCACAACTCTACTTCCACTGCTAATAAACAGGTTTGAACCATGCTGCTGGCAGCAACAACCCTCATGCCTGAGAAAAAGAGCAATGAAGCAGCCTGCAGGCTCCTGAAAGAAGAGAAGCAGAAAGGAAAGGCAGAAACGTTTCAGCAGCATCGAAGCTTGAGGCACAGCTTCAGCTCCAAATGCCATGTACAATCAGGCAGCTGCGGCCGAGCCAGGGCAGGGTGAGCCCAGCACAGCCACCACTTACCAGGCAGCCAAGTGTAGGCAGGCACACCCATTTCCTATTAGGCCTGCACCCACGCAAAGTCTATTTACATTCTGCATCCAGCACCGCATTGCAAGCTGGATTTCAAAACCATAGACTTCTTTCCTCCCTCCCCTGTGCCCCTTTCCCAGAGCAGGGCTTACCCAATCATTTAACTTTTATTTTGTCAGGTTCTTTTTGTTGTGCCCCAAATTAAAAAAAAACAGTCTAAGCAAGATTTATTTAAATAGAGCCTGAGGTTTATTAAACATATTTTTCTTCAAAGCGTACAGGTGCCTCTGAAAGGGAAGCAGGTTCAATGCCAGCAGGAGATGCTGCCTTCTGACCAGGGGACAAGCAGAGGCCGTTGCATTTAATTGCTGGACTGATCCTTGCATGTGCCCCAGTGGCGTGCACGTCTGCCTCAAAAAGGTAATATACTTCACTTGGAGCAGTAGCTGGCAAGGGGAAGGGCTACAGGAGGCCTGTCACCCGCAATTTGCCAACAAGGAGAGCATTACCCTCCCAGGCTTACTTAGATCCATCTGAAGGTTGCCATGGGCCTCTTTTTCTTTCTGTTCTTTCACCAGAAACACTGCAAGAGTCTTTTTGGTTTTACTTATTCTTTTTCCCTCCTCTATTTAATCTGTTTAATGGAAAATATTGCCATTCCCTAAAATAACACCTGGTACGGTCATGTATGCAAGTACAGACTGTAACCAGATCACTTCCTCAGACTTCCTTGACTTTCCAGTTGGTCATTTAGACTCAGGAGTCTGAGACTGCTCCCTCCCACAGAAGGAACCCACTGGCCTTGGCAGAGGTCTGTGCGACTGCCAGGCTACTGGCAAGCAGAGGCAATTGCAGGATCAGCTTGTTGGGGCTGCATCTCCCTTTCCTCTGCATTCAAGCGGGTGATAGGAAAAGTGCTGAACACCTCCTTTGCCTTTCCTCCACCCTCACAGAGGTCTCCATCCAAGCGCTGGCACAGCCACCTCCTTCCCAGGAAGGTTTTGGGCAGGAAGAGCACAACCTCTCAACCTGCTCGCTCTGGACTGGGTTTGGGCAGTGTGGCATATAGTCTTCCCCTGATTGAATCAGGACGCCTTGCACCTCAGCTGGAGAGCAACAGGCTCCTGTGGGGAACACTGCTACAGACTGAGCTTCTCTAGTCACCAAGCATGGCACAAGCCTTTTGGTTCCCCTCTGAGCTGACCTTGAAGCATTTTACCTTGCCTGTAGTCAAAAATGAAGGATAACACAACGCAGCTACAGGAAAGAGGGATAAAAATGAACAAGCCAGTGTATCTACCGCTGCTACTTTATCTGGAGCAGCACCAAGA
>NW_008824035.1:2025016-2051126 GCF_000699105.1 Pygoscelis adeliae
AAAAAAAATAAAAAAGCCATTGTATCTACCGCTGCTACTTTCTCTGGAGCTGCACCAGTACTAGAACAAAGATGAAAAACTGTCCAAGTTTTAAACAAAAGCCTGAGAAGCAACTGGGGCCAGCAGTCCAGGAGCAGCTGCCAGTGGAGGAAAATGCTTGGCTCAGAGCCGAGAGCTGTGACCCTACAGTTAAGGCGAGCCTGTGCAGCAGTACGAGGCCACTGCTCTTCTGGGCAGTGGGCAGCAGGGAAGGCAGCAGCATGAGAGAGAAACACAGATGTGAAGAGAAAAGTAGAGACACCCTTCGCTGAGAGAAGAGAGGCTTGAGCCTCAGAGAATGAGAGGTCTTTCTGCAAATCCTTCATCTGCCATTTCCCAGCTGAACTTGGGAATCCACTTTCAACAGCCAGCAAGGGCAATCTATCGTTCTGTTCAAAGTCTTTCCTTCCTAAGGATAAGAGAGACACACAGCAGAAAGGTAGGAGCTCTCTGCCCTGGCAAGGGCTGCTCCAGGCCTGGCCCACCCATCCCAGCAGTGGCAGGCTTCAGCTTGTGCCCAGTCAGTGCAGAGCGCAGTTAACCCCACTTCAGTGCCCTGCCATGTGCTCCGAGGTGGGTCCTGTCAATCTCTTAATGCTTACATGTCTGCACTTCAAACCACTTGCAAAGAAAATGTTTCATGATAGATGCAAAAGCGCTGTGATTACACTAAAGACTTCAGGACGCTGCCAGATTCTTATTTGAAAAGTTAATAAATGGCCTTTTTAGTACCTACCTTTTCTTTGAAAAAGGGGAGAGAGAGAAAGTAAAATGGCAAAGAATAGGAGGGTTTTTTCTTTCATCAAAGTTAAACAAGAGCAGTGAAGCATTTCAACATTTTAACCTAAATAAATTCCTGCTCTCACCTCCCTCCTGCTTTGGGCAAAAAATATTTTCACAGGAAATTGTTGAAGTTTACAAAAAAATTGCAGAAAGGTGCAAACATGTTGATACTCAGGTTGATCGTGGCAGAGACTGTTGGTGTGATGTTCTAGGTGTTCCCAGCCCTCCTTCCTAACCAGGATCTGCTGTGTCCCCAAATTGCTATGCTTTGTCCATTGATGTCTCTCCACAGATCTCACCTCTGCTGTGTTTTGCATCCTCTCAGTCACACCACCGCTGCTACCTTGCTACCTCTTTCTTTGCTGACGCTGTCCCAGTAATAGACCTTCTGGCTGAGAAGACACATTCAACTGCAGGAACTAAGGCTGTCCCTGCCTGCAAAAGTAATTTGGCTGATCTTGACCTTTCCTGTGCTGTCAAAACCAGCATGCCCTGAGCACAGCAACAGTCCTGAGCCCCAGGAGCCAGAAAACCAGAAGCGGTTTCCACTGCCGCTATGTGATGCTGGGAGGACTGACAGACTTCCTCAGAAGTGGAAGTAACCCCTCTATTTCCACACTGACAAATTTCTTCTGCATATGTTTCTCTGCATAGCTGGTGGTTTGTTTTTTCTTTGTAGGTTGTTTGGTTTCTCTTTCCCACGTGTCCTAGTGTATTACTCTTCTTTGATGCAGGAAAACAAGCCCCTAAGGTGGTTGAATCACTAAGCACAGGGGAACCATCAAACACACTCATTCATAAGCCCTGCGTCCTCCACTAAGGGAACCATTAAGAGGTCAAAGCAAAGGTGCTGGAATGTGTGTTTAAGGCTAATGGCACGGCACACGAACGCCTCTCACCCCTGTACATCAGGCAGCTCAGAGAATTTCCCTCCAGCAACTTCTCACCCCGCAGGGTGCTCATTAGCCACCAAAGCGTGAGAAGGGCATCCCTCACACAGGGGAGCTCCTCCAGGCGCCCTTGCTAGCCCAGGGAGGAGGCAGTGCCCTGTCCCCGAGGGCAGAGAAGCACGAGCTCACCGAGGAAGCAGAGGACTCCAGGGACTAGGAGCAGGAGGCAGGCTGCCAGGAGAAGGTGGGATACAGTACGTTCTTTCAAGAACGGCTATTGGGACCTTGCATGAGCTACAAAGAGGCAGGATTTGTGCCAAACATTTCGGTAAAAAGCTACTGTATTTCAGAAACGTTCTTGAGAAGAACAGGGATTTTTTTTAAATTTAATCCAGGCACCCTGAACACAGGAGAAATTCATCACCCAGTAATACTGTCAGCCAGAGCAGTGAGCGAAGGTCTCAGACCTTACCAGCAGTTCACCTTCCTTCCCCCAACTACATGCAGTCTTTCTGCATTACATCACAACAAAATAGTCCAGGGAGTACTCTTAGCTCTAAGTACTTCACTTGTCTGTGATAGTTTGTAATAAGGGTCACCAACAGAATTGCTGGGATTTTTTTTCTATGCAACTCAATTTACAAGCAGAGCTTCTTCTATTTGTGAGTCATCTGAAGCTTGAGTATTATACAGACATGTTTGCCAAACAGTTTAAAGAAAGAATCTTTGACCCATGGGATGCTGTCTGATGGTAAAAACTCTTGCTATGCAGAGCCTAAGAGCAGTCACATGGCACTGACGGCTTCTGCTGGCACACTTGAACAGTTCCTGAGCTAGCTGGACTGCAGAGACAGGGTTTGGGTTTTGGTTTGGTTTTTTTTGTTCTTGGGGGTTTTTTTGGTTGGTTTGGTTTTGTTGTTTGTTTTTTTTTTTAAAAGAGAGATGAATAAGAATTCACCAGTGGTAAAAGATAACACTGGTGCAATTTCATCAATGTGTATGACAAGTCACAAACAGGTTGGAGGATTTCTGAATTTTCACAGATTTTGAGTAGCTGTTCAAAACCTTACAATCCTTACAAAAACCAAAATGAACCTGTAAACAAAGAAATTGAATTCTAGTTGTTGGGGCTTTTTTAATTCAATCTAAGCTCCTTCAGCAATTCATAATCTTATGGAAAGACAAATTATATGTATACATACATACACACGTGTACACTACTATGAAGAACACCAACCTGAGCAACATGCTGGAGGTCTTGTGTAATGAAACATCCTAGGAATTTCCAAAAATCATAGCTGACAATTTCCTAACTCAATAAAGATTGAATCCAGTATGGGGGAATTCTATACCAGACCTCATTTTGACAGATAAAGAAGAACTGATCACAGAACTGAAAATTAGTGGTAGGCTTACATACAAGTGATTGTGAGTTGATTACATTTATATGCAAACAGAATAAAGCCAAACTAGTAAGTTATACACGTGGTAGTTTAAAAAGACAGTTTTACAAAGCTGAAAACAATTATGGACTGAATCAGTTAGGAAAAAGAATTTAAATAGAAAAACATGAATGATAACTGGGAGCTACTTAAGAATGTATTACTAGATGCCCAAAAGCCACAATCAAGAAAAAAAGGCCACATTGGTTAGGAACTCAACCTGGCTCAGGGGAAGTCAGAGCAACCAGAATAAATTAAACACACGCACACACCAAAATAGAAATTTAAGGAGACAAAAAAGCAGATAGTACTAAATATAAGTAAAAAACTAGGAACTGTAGAAAATTGATAAATACACAAGAGAAATTACAATGAGCATGAGGAGGACAATAAAGACTTCTAGGTTTACTGCAAACAAACTCATTAAACATCACTATTTGGAAACAGTAGCCAGACTTGTCAATATTAACACAGAAAATACTTCACTGGCAAATACATATTTAAATTCCATACGGGGGTGACAAAAATCAAATTTTAAAAGTAGATCAGGGCTCTCTGAATAACTAGAGCTGATTTTCAAGAACTTTTTGGATATTGGGACAGAACCAGGTCAATGAAACAAAACTAATGCTGAGGCAATGCTTTGGGAAGAGAAATGGAACGGCCCAAACAAATACTGACTTACAGAACAAAGAACCATCCCAGGTAGAATAATGGAAGAGCAGATACAGGATTCAATCAATTAAAAATTAAAGGAAGGTAATATAACTAATACTGACCAGCAAAGGTTTATGGAAAACAGAGCTCCTCAAACTAATTTGACATCTTTTCTCTAAATAAAATTAGTGTTGCCAATAAACGTAATAGTACTGAGCTAATAGATATATATTTCTACAAAGGCAGTGGACTGCATGACATTTTGATTAAGATACTAGCACAACACAAAAAAGTCAGCTTGGCACATATTAACACTTTAAAGAATGGTGAACTGACAAATCACAAAATATGGAAAGGAAAAATCTCACTGAGCAGATGGGTCCCTAGCAGTGTTCCAGCTTTCACAGCCCCATACTCTGCTTTTCAGTCACCTGGCAGAAAATCTATCATTAGCGATAAAGGAGGTTGATGATACAAGTGAGAGAGCGGTAAATAAGGAAGACAGAGATTAACCTGGATTGCTTTGTAAACAGGGTGCAAATACCAACAAACAAGTGAGTTGTACCTTCTGGGCATGGGGAGTGGGCTATCTTCGACTCTAAGACAGACTTACAGCATCTTGGTGGACAATCACCTGCACAAGAACTTTCACAATGAGGATGTAGGCAAAAGGACGAACATCCTCCTCTATTCAGAAGCAGGGACATTGCCAGGAGGAGTAGGGACCCTGAAGTATCCACAATTTTGCACTAGAGCTGTAACTGCTGCTGGATTGCTGTGTGCTATCTGATGTCCTGACTGAAGGTGCTGAAGAGCTGGAACAGCTTTGCAGGAGCATCATAAAAATAACCAAAAAGATTTAGAAAGCGTGAAATAGAAACAAAGTCCTAATCTATGCAGTTAGTTAATATTAGACAGAATGGAATTAAGCAGGGAACAGTGATGTAGACTGTGTTCCTTGACAGTCTATCCCTCAAAGATCAGCTTTAATTCAAACTGGAATTAATTCAGGGTAAATCACAGTAGATCATAGCAAGCATGTCTTCATACTGAAATACAGCAGCAAGCATTCTGAGAGGTCAGTCAACTGGGATTTGATAGCTCACACAAGATTACAGCGTGTGTGTCTACATAGAGTGAAGTACCCCATGCACATACATACATGTTTAGATGCTCAAACCATCTTACTCTAAAGCTACTGGTTTAGGGCTGTCCCTATGCACTGTCTCACCTGAGCACGTGTCCTTCCCACAGAGGCAGTCTCACCAGCACCAACATAAGGGAGTCTGGGTTGCGCTCACTCGCCAAAGCTCCTTGTTCTGAAGAGGCAGGGGACAGACGGTGAGGAATTGCCTTTTCTCTCGGGTGCCCAGCAGGGGATTCCAGCTCTGATTGCACTCCATCATGTGTATTTTTATTGCACATTATTGCATAATAGATTACAATTTTGTTAATAACTCAGGGTTTGCAGTCCTATGTACACCTAGCTGAATGAGCTAAACTCAGCTTGGGAGTGCTCCAGAGAACCTGAAGGAGCTGTTCCAGACTATCACAGCTTACTTTAAAGCTGCCAATACCACAGAAGTATTCCTGTTAGCTTTGCAGCTAGTTTGGGCTTTATTGAAAATATTAACTAGTGTCTTTACATTCAAAGTTTGACTTGGCTTTGCTCAGCATCATAAACACAGGTGCTAATCTCAGGAGTCTCTCTGCCTCAGTAGCATTAACACTGTGTTCAAAATGATGATGAAACAAAGTCCCGCCACCTGTCCAAGCTGTGAGCAAGCCATTGGAGAGGGTAGCAGATAACCCCAGTGTCCTGAGCAACATCCCCTCTCAGTAAAGTCTCTGATGTCCAAGGTCATAGAAGCTACAACTGAATATAAGTTGCAAGCCACCATGTTTGCCTGCACAGCTGTTGCATTTGCAAGTACTTAACACTTTGCTTTCTGAACAGACACAGGGTGCTTAAAAGGAACCAGCAGAAAACAAGGATTTATCCCCTTGCCCTGTGGACACTCACACAGAATATAGGCTCAACATGAGTCATATATTGACTACAACCTAGCTGTAACACACACCCACACCCTGCACCTTCTGTGGATTTTTTTTTTTTAACTATTACACATTTTCCAATTACATTTTACTTCAAATAGACAAACTGCTGGTCCAGTTTGATTTCATGCAAGTCCAGATGGAAGGAGGAGCAGAACTCATCCCAGGCTGCATTCACCATGAAAACAAGGAGAGAAAGGAAAGGCCATTCAAAAATTTCTCTTGTTCACTGATACCCTCCTCCCTGAGGATGAGAGGCAGATTTTTATGCAGATATTTTTTGCTCTTCTATAAGAAAATTAGATCGTTGTATTTTAAGAAGTGAAAGCCTTGCTGCATCTGAAGGCAGGTATAAGTCTAGCAACAGCAGTGTTAATACCTAAGTAGGTCAGTCTCCTGTGTGGTCCTTGAGGGTTTCATCACAGGACTAGTCCATTGATATTAATGGGAGGTACTCCTCCCCAGTCCCCACACACCACAATGACAATTCAGCTCAGCATGGTAATTAATGCTGCTTCCGAGATGGCTTTGAGTCAGAAGATTCTCCTTGTCACGATGCTCGGAAAACATACTTGCAGGACAAAGTGGCAAAAGCCAAAGACCTAAGAAAAGCAGAGCGACCCCACTCCAACAGTCTTTCTTTGTCTAATGAAATACATGTACATTGATTCTCTGTGGATGTATGTCTACAGAGATGTGGGTAGGTAGATGCCTGGTGACCTGTCTACACTCCAAGGTGGCCAGATACAAGACAGCTCTGGACTGGAAGCTGAAAAACCCTTCTAAGAGAGCATCATGGGGTGCAGGAGCACCCAGGGCTCACTGAATAGAGCTAAATCGCACACAGCCAGCTCTGAGTCAGCTCTGGAGACCAAGTTTGTGGGTACCTCTCCACGCAGACATTTGTTGCAGTTGCTCAGTATCATTTAAGTGAGCTGGACTTTTCCAAAAATCATTCCCCTGACACTCACTTTTTTCCTTGCTCAAACATATTATTTGCTAGTACAAATGACAAAGGTCTCGCTGCAGGCCATAACTCGCTCTCCAATCATTATTAGCTTTCAACAACTCCATGCAAAAGGTAAATCGCTTGAAAAAGCAGTATTTCACTTTATACGATCAGTATTTTCACTTTACCAGTATTTCATTTTATAATATATCACTACAGAACTACACTAAGGCAATTCAAGAACAGCATTTGACCCATCTTAATAAAATACTATCTAAATTACATATTTCTTTTTTAAAAACAGGCACACATTCTTCAGTACCAAACCTTAGCACTGATTCCTCAATTTCCTATTTTATATTAAATACATTATCTGGGATAAAAGTTTGGCATAATTCCAATTAAAGATAGCAATGTTTTTTCCTGAATATGAAATAAAATCTTGACATCAATCTTCAAATATTTTCTACGAGGAGAGATAATGAAGTAGAGAACAGCTACTGCTACTATGAAAGCCATGACTGAAAGTCCTTAGGAACATGAACTGATCCAGAAAAGGTCTTGATCCAAGAAACAGTTTTAATCACTTTGCAAAATCTCAGAGACTGAGACACACTTTATTGACCTGTAACATTGCCACCATCTTGTCAAAATATTTTCAAACTGGATCAAGCTGGAGTATGCTATTTTACAATGATACCACATATTTCTTTCCTCTAAAGGAATACAGCAAACCGTATAATATCTCTGAGACAGGCAAATATTCTGACCTTTTTTTCTTTCAGAATTCCTAGCTTGGTGACCCAGCAATAAATATATTTTTTAAATGTCAAATTTGTTTCCATGGTAACATGAAATGTCACTCCTGGAAATGACATTCAATACAAATGTGAAGAGTTGAAGGCTATTTAATATGTTTTCAGTTGCACCTATTCAACAATGGTTGTTATATTTTAAAACTCAATAAAAAAATTAAAATATATGTATCAAAAGTTGATCTCTGGCAAAGTGACTTTTACACCTCACATTATTGCCTGCAACAACACTCACTAATGAGAAGCCCCTTTAAGTACTTTTCTGCTGGTGGAGCATGGAAACATTTTCTATTGTATTGATAGTCATTGCCAAGTTCTATTCCCTGATTTCCTGAGGAAAAGGAGAGGTTTCACCTACCATTTCTACCCAAATCTCTTCTGCATGAATAGACTATGGGGGGAGGGGGGGAGAAAAAAGAAAAAAGTTACCAGGGCAGCTGAAGCAGAAAAATGGCTTTTATGTGTCCATAAGAACAGAAGGAACGTACTCGTAGTGCAGCCCATTCATATATATTACATATACTATACATAGAGTGCCTATATATACACACACAGAGACATAAACCCAACTAATAATTAATCAAAAGTTTTCTAGCAGGTTTTGCTATTTACACCATCTGCAACACAAAGTTCAGTCATCAGACTCCCTTTCTGTCCTCAGTAAGGAGTGGCAAAGGGACGCGCAACAATTTGCACATGAAGGCAGGACAATTTTATGTCACATTTGATGCTACCCCACTGAAGATGTAGTTAGGTCCTCTGACACAGAGGCTGACCTCTGCCCTGAGCCCGCATCAAGGACAGCAAGAGCAGGTTTGCAGTGGGAAGGAAGGTCTGTGGCCTGACAGAACCACAGGGCTCGTTCCCTGCCTGTGGTCAGCTAAGGAGAAAACGAGCCCCTAGGAAGAAGGAGCGCTAGCCCTTCCTACTCCGAGAGGTGGCTCTGCACCACAGCTCTCAGGGGCTGTTCTAAAAGGTAAAAACAAGATAAATTGTTCCCCAAAGTTCATAAATAATATATGAACAATTAAGTCTCTTTTTATGGATGCTTCATCAAATATTAATCCATTTTTATTTTCATAAATTTTACAATTTACAAGTTGTTGTTGTCTTAATTTTATGTTAACAAGGCATCTGAAGCTGACAAATTTGGTTTCAGGTAAAATATGGTCAACTTTAACAAACTGAGAAAGAAAAAAAGATGAGTAGGACTTCCCACTTTCAGTCTCAAATACCACAGGTTCTTGCTGTTATTTCTTAAAAAGGAAGGAAAGAAAGAGTTACTTCTCTCTGTTAAAGAATAATTTTCAAATATCAGTTTTATTTCACGAGAGTTATTAAAGACTAATTGCATTCATGGTGTCCATCCCGATAGGCATTCAGGCCAGGTACGTGGTCTTTTATTACCGTGCTGTCTGAATATATCCACTGTGTAACTAATCAAAAAACCCCAATTGTGAATAAGCAGTAGAGAACATTATTCTAAAGAACTGGAAAACTGGGGTTTGCTTGTATCCCTACAAGATCCTAGCCAGCTGAGGTAGAACCTCTGAAGGGAAAAATTTAAGAACAATTAGATTTATTATATATAGGGCTATGCATACAGAAGCATAAATACTGAACCATCCATGTACACAAAATCATTACAGCAGAGATAGGAATCAAAAGACAGCTGGCTCTCCAAGCCACCTAGGCCGCTGAGCAAAAAGGTTACAGGATTTCACTTTGTCTAGGCTTGTTCTTATCCCCCCCCCCGGCTGAGCTCGTATTCACGTCTTTCTGAAAAGATGCGAAGGAACCAAGCAGGGATAAGAAATGATGCAAGTGAAGGCAGCAGAAGCAAGAGGAATATCCTAGAAACATCACAGGGAGAAAGGATCTGGGGGAGCTTGCCAGAAGATAACCATGAGTATTTCTGTAGCGTTTAAGAAACCCAACTTGTTTGATATGATCTGACCATCTATGGCAGAGCTATAGTTCATAGACCAAGTTTACATATACCAGAACACTTGGAGAAACACAGTGCAAAAAAGTGTGGAAAAGGGGCACCTGCAGGAGAAGGAGGAAAGTGAAAGAGAGAAGTTATGAAATAGCTGTTCAAAAAAAGTTCTAGATGGTCAATATGGGTGGACCCTTTATCTAAATCCTGATCTAACCATATGTGACCAATTAAAAGAACCTTAATTTCCAAAACCTTGTTATTTTGGTGGTGTTCTATATTTTCAATAACGTTAAAGTTTCACAGATTCCAGGCTAGTTTTGCTAGTGAGGAAATGGAGGAAGAAAATCCTGTGCATTAGAGTAAGATAACAGATGCCAGGCATCCCAACAGAACATATTAGGGGTCACTTTGACTGTTCTAGCATGAGTTAAAATTAATGTCCCAAGAAATTTTTCTTAGGTAACTTTGTTACATAGCTCCAAATTTTGCCTCTTGGTTCAATTTAGGTAGTTCTGCATTACGGTGTGGATGCAGCAGTGACAACAGCAAGAAATCTCCAAAGGCATTAATGCAATCCCCACCACAGCAGAAACACTGCTTCAGCACCATGCGTCTTGATGACTGATTTCCTCTGAGCTTCACTGACCAGTGTCATTGTAACAACAAAAATAGACCGTGGAAGTAAGATGAAGCCAGGGGAAATAGTTCATTAAAAAGTAAAAGCATGCGCTGTCATATACATACTTGCATGCCCTCAAAGCAGCCAGCTGTTTTAGAACAGACTAATTTTTCTAAATTAAATAAAAGGGACACAGTATATTTTACAGTGATAAAAAGCTCATGTATGACTGAAGCAGTCACTGGTTTCCAGAAACGTGTGTCAACAATGGCAAAACAGGCCCACGGAGGATCACGGGGCTCACGTCTGCAAGGACCTAGGTGAGCAGTTTTGAGCTTGGGGGGAAATTCATGACACTTTCCTGAAGTCATTGGTACCACAGGAGCCAGCCTCCCCGTGCGGTCATCAAACCCAGGCAGCCCGGCTTCTCCAGGAGAAGCTGGTAGCAAAAAGGAAGTGCTCCACTGTGTTGGTATCTGAGCTGGAGCAGAACATTTAGGTGCCTGAGCTACACCTTACAAATGCCTTCATGCAGGTCAAACCCTTTTCCATCTTCTGAGTCGTTCAGTGTGAGTACCTGAGAGCAATATGGGTTGCATCATATTTGAAACCCTCCTAAGCCAAGAGACATAACCCAGAACAAACTCTGCGCTGCTCTGACGTATATTGGTTTTAATAGCCCCACAGCAATTTCCACAAGCTGCAGATTACAAGGCAGCACAGCAGACACTGAGAGGTACCTGTATCCTCCTAGAGAATTATCAGGAGAAGCTGCTCTGCTTTATGGACATCCAGCTTTGCATTGCCAAACTGCAGTGTTGCACATCTATTTCATTTAGATTCCTAAGTTTGGTCTCAGCTTATGGCAGCCTCAGCAGAGACCCTGAGGACTGAACTAACGGGCTGGAGGGGAGGAGTGTTTATTGTGAAAGCCTGGTAAAGCTCACACGGCTGCTGCAAGGGACACATCGCCCAGGGCTGTCAGCCTGGCACCTCTAGCAAGTACTGCAAAGAAGTTACCATCACACGAGGCAAACATCATTTCAGAGCTTACAGAAACCAGAAACAGTACTCCATTATTTACTTATATTTAGAAACCCACCCAGTCAAATTCTTCTCTAGCTTGTGTCTGTGCAGACAGACTGCACAAGGTGAAAATCAGGTCAGAGCCTGGCCTAAAGCCTTCCTGAGGAGCAGGTGGCAGGTGACATCTCTACTGCTCAGAGGCACTTGGCAGATGGGGCTAATTCTAGCCTCAGTCACACCGTCACCAACTTCCCTCTTACTGATCTGTGAGAAGGCTTGGTTTTCCTCATTCTCTTTTAGTTTTCTTCCACTTCACTCACAGTTTTAATTTACTTTACAAGTTTATTTTAAGGAGTTGTTACCGATGTTCTTGTTTAATTTGTCCTTGTTTTTGTCTTTTGCTCAGGCCAGGACCTCAGATAAAAATCAGACTTGAGCCTTAGTGAGTAATATCCTGGTGCACTTTGTGAATAAATAAAAACAAGATCATTCAATAAATGCCACTCAATTTTGTTAAACTCCTTACACATGTAGAAATGCCATTTAATCCTCTAGTAAGTGAAGTGACTCCAAAATAAGGATCCAAGTGTAATGAACACATTGCTTTAAAATAGAAAGAATTAAAAAAAGAGGAATTCCATTTAAAAAAAATTATCCTAAGAGGAGAAAACCTCAAGCAAACAAGAAAGCTTAAGCCAACTATAATATGTAGAAACCTAATATCCCCAAAACTGAAAATAACTCCGAAATCCAATAATATAAAAATGCTTTATAAGGTTTTCCTTTTGAGTTGTGGTGGGTTCCAAAAGGTTCTGCAATGCAGAACCAACGAAATAACACACAGACATGCCTTTGCTTTTTGAGTCTCTGCTCCAAGTGACAGATTTCATTGTAAACTTTTGTTTAGAAACAACAGATTACATGATAAGGCTCTTCCAAAAGAGGTTATGAAAAAGACATTGAGCAATTGCTCTCCAGCAATATTAGGAACAGCACAGAAAGAAATTGCCTTGATTCACAGCAAAAGTCACTTTGACTATGATTAGGAAGGAAAAAATATAAAGGTAGCTCAGTACTTGAACAAGACCTCTATGCCAAGTTACGATACCTCTTTCTTTGGAGATTACTTAACAAAAAGAAAACTTCCTTCAAAGATGGGCTAGGGATTCTTGGCATGGGCTCAGAGTGAGTGCACCCCCATACTCGACCTTTAAATTAAGTTTAAATTAAATTAAGTTAAATTAAATTTAAACTCGACCAAAATTCCTTAAATTTGGGTGATTCTTGCAGCTTTTATCTGAGAAACACTAGTGCATTTTGTCTTGGGGCACATGCATTCACGGAAAATCCAGTCAGACTTATTTATCCAAGCTCCAGGCTTTTCAGAAACTTCTGCAGATATCAGTAGGTCCCACAGGAACACAACTGACTCACATTCACACCCTGCTCCCCAGCAATGTCCGTGCTTCCCCATTACCACGCTGCTAACTCAGTCTTTTTTGCAGCTCCAGGAGCCTGGAGCTTCACAAGTCCCTATTCACCAGCTACAGCTGCCTCTGGCTTCTGGGGCTGACGGATAGCAAAAGCATCAGGCTACAGTGTCCCCCCTACCCCGCACACACCTGGGACCCCACACAATCTGTCACGTGAGGGGTAGCCACCCATTTCACAGGGCTTGGTGCTTGAGTCTCCATGTCAGGGTACTCCTAACTTCAGAGTCTCATGGCCTTGACCCACCCCCAGGACAGACACATATAGATAACTCCATAGGGCTTTGGTGGTGAAAATTAACACGTGGTACGAGTAAGACTGAATAACCACCTACACACCAGAAGAGACAGGTCTCATGGAATTAAAACAAAGAAAAAAGAAACCAGTCATGTAACTACGATTATAAATACACATACACAAACACACAAAGAGCTCAATTCAGTTATTAATTCTGTCATTTCCCAGCTTTGAAGGCCTTGATTTTTCGACCTTAGCAGTTCCCTACCAGATTTACGGGGTGTAAATGTCATTTGCAGTCACTCGTAACTTTATGATACATTCTGAATCCAACAACTACTAGCTGACTTCCTGCCAAAAGGCAGTATTTTTGTATAAAATGTGATCAAAAAAACATTCAGCTATATAAATATATACATACACAAGGTGCTTTTTTTTTTTTTATGCAGCTCAGTGTGGAAAGATGGAATTTGGCAAGAAAAGTCTTCAAACAAGAAGAACAGCCTCTGCACATTTGTGGTGAAAACTGGGTTTGATTTGATCCAGTTCTAAGTGTTTTAATATCACACATTGGGCATGCAGTGTTCACACTGTGCCATTTTGAAGTCATTTTCGGAGTCCTACCAAGCAAGGGCTGCTGCACAGCACATGCCTTAGCTGTGCAGTGAACACACATCTTTCTCCCCAAGAGCAATACTGAAGGCAGAAGGCTTTTCCTCAAGTGCGCACTGCAAACTGTGCAGCTGAAAACTTCATGCTCCCAGCAAAGGAAGAGGTTTTGGCATGTGTGTGTCCCAGAATTCAAGGAGCACAGTTGAAGTGGGAGGAGAAGCGATCAAAGATGTGAGAGAGACCAAGAGCTGCTTGTTGATTATTTTTTAAATTTGGAGGAAGGTTGAGATGTGCCTTTGTCTGAAAATTTCTCTTACTGAGGACATTATAGTTACCTATTTATAGCCCAGGAAGATGCAGATTTTGCCTAAAGGAAATCACGCCTGAAGAGCCAACCCCAGGGCAACCACTTACCCACTAGTGGCCAGAGCAGCTTGAACAAGTCCTACCACTGTGGATGGCATGGGCCACGCAGGAGCAGCTGCCCCAGAAACAAGGGGCCCCGCCCCACACCAGCGCCCCTTCCTCAGCCCTGCAGAAGGGAGGTGGGCAACTCCCTGGGTACATCTCCCATCAGGCCTGGTCCCCCTCCTGTGGGCAGCAGCACCCTCCATTCCCACGTACCTGTTACTCACGGTACCTCTATACCCAGTATCAGAGCTCACCAGCCAGCTCTGAGCCTAAACACCACAACATTTAACGCTTGGAGGATTTATTCCTGCTTGTTAACACTGAGCTTACCCCCTTAACCAGAAGGGGTAAGAGTTTTCCTGTTTTTCAAACAAACACCGATAACACCAAAATAACAAGCTTGGAGGATGTGAGTGTTTAGCAGGAGATGGTGTTCCTGACCATTACACCCAGGCTCAGGGCCCTTCCTCCAAGCAAGGCTGAACAAGAAAAATCCTCTGTACCGACCAGTCACTCCAGAAAAGCTCCCGCAGTCCTTCCTTGGACTGCCCCACCAGCTCCAACTGTGCTGCCAAGCAGGGAGCCCACAGAGCCTCTGGTTCACCACATCCTGCTCTCTGCAGTGTGTTCACAGCTGAATCCATGCTGCAACTCCCAGGGGAACAAAAAAAATCAGGGAACGGAGGCGACATCTCTGAACTTCCAGGGGCTGCATGTCTTGGCTTTCAAAGAAATGGTCCCTCTCTCTTTCCAGAAGAAATGCTTCCCAACATGTCAAGCTTTTCCGTGTTATTTTTTTCCCCTGTAGTTAATGAATTTCTATTGTTTTCTTGTCAATTATTTAGTCATTAAAACAAGGCTTGCATGAAATGCAGGAAACCCAGCAAGGCTACAGAGGCTGCCGCACAGCACGGCAGTACAAGAAGTGTGACTACGACAGGACAGCAACTGCGCTCTTGGCTCTAGCAGCAGCACAGGGGTCCCTGGCAAGAAGGGCACCTCTGGGGCAGGATGGGCAGGACCAGGGCCAGGGCAGGCCAACAAGCTGCTCCACAGCAGCTAGCGGCCTTGGGGCTGTCAGCACCATCAGATGTGGCCATGGGCAAACCCAAGGAATGGGAGGCAAAAAGAAAAGACCGTCATTATCAAGAAATTCAGTTCTTCCTCCCTGAAATGGGAATGGATAGTAGCAACCACATAATCTTTTATTCCATTTATGTTGCATGAGCTCTATTAAGCACCAATTAATAAATCCCCTGGAGTAAGTTACGAATTTAGTCCTGCTCCTGCAGGAGTCTGAGGTAAAGCCAATGCAGCTATCCCCCTTGGACAAGGGGTGGGGGCCCACAACAGGCCCAGTGCTGCATGCTGAGGCAAGCGGCCTTCAAGAGTTTGATTTCTACAGAAACAAGATGGAAGATGGGAGAAAAGAAGTGTTATTAATCCCTTCTGCAAAAGTAAGCCACGGAAATTTGCTGTCTGTTCAAAGTCAGTCTGCTGCACAGCTGGGAACTGATCTCTTATCTCAAGTACCAGTCTAGTGCTTAAACCACAAAAGCCCTCTTTCCTCCACTACTTCGACATGCAAATGGAGTATAATTGTATAGGCATGCTTACCATAAACAACTAGCAGAACTTGGCATCATGCTAATGGGATTTTTATTAGCCAAATATTTCTTTGGTAACCAGGTCAAACAATCACGTTCTCTTTTGTTTCCTGTTATGAAATGAAACTGAAAAAATATGCCACTTAAAAAAATAAAATAAGAAGCCCAACCAGTCCTTTTTTCATAAAGAAAACAATATGCTTAATGCAGAATAAACCACATTTTATGAAAAGAGGTCATCTTTGGGGGGAGGGAGAGAAACAATTGAAAAGAAAAAATGTAGCACAAGAGGGAATTATGAATCTTTTTTTTTTCTTATGGAAAGTATTTACATGTTTATTTTAAGCCTAACATAAATGTAAATATTTTAAACAAACAAAAACACACCAGGGGTAACAATAGAGTATTGTTTTTTTTATGTTGAATAAAAACTGCCAGGACAGCGCATGTATATTTTTAAACATGCTGCTTCAAAAAGCAGGATGCAAGGGATGTTGCATCTTTAATTTTTCTGTTAATTATGGATTGAGCATTGTTGTGAGTCTTGTCCTCAAAACCCAGCTCAGAAAATAAGAGCAGATGCTCATACCCAGGTTTGGCTCATGTGGGAATTGAACAGAACATATTGGTTTATAATTAATGTAATTTGTTGGATTATCTTTTGTGAAGGAGCTAAGGTAAACAACCTTGCAGCATTGTAGTGAAATTCTTCTGCGCTCAGAGCCTCTGTACTTGATGGAGGATGACAAAAACCCTACCCTTCCTCCTAGATTGTGGGGAGATTTGGAAATGTCTGTCACATTCAAACATATTTTAATTAACTGAAAGGAAAGAATTAGGCTACAGACCCTAAAGCAAATTACAAATAGTGTTTAAAATCAGAGCTAATGATTCCCCAATTGACTATTCTGATTAACAGAATTCTCTTTTCTAGTTTGCTGTAATTTTGTTATGGGGCAAAGATGGAGGAGTAACATGCTTTTCTGCCCTGAAAACAGTAGCTGTTCTTCAGACCAAATTTACTGATCCAAAGACATATGCCATGAGAGAGATGCAAGTAATACTCCCTGATCAGCAATAATAAAAACCTCCCTCCTCCACCTTTTTACTTAAAGAAGAAAAAAAAAAAAAAGCATGATTATATAATGTGACACCTTCCAAAAGACTTCTCCAAAAACACTCAGGGTCTTGGTAAGCAATAATGAACGCTTTAGTCTCCAGGGGAAAAAAAAGGGGGGGGGGGGGGGGGAGAGAAGAAAAAAAAAAATCAAGCACTGTGTTCTTAGGGGTAATAATTGCAGAAATATGGGCCAAAAGCTTGGTTGTGTCTCCCAGGACGATGGCACTCATCCTGACTCCAGACTGCCACAGCAAACCTTAGCTCTATTTCTCCATGTTTCACAGAAAGAAAAAAAATCTGAAAGCAGCAGCTTAAGGAGTCAGTTCAGGCTTGCTGTCTCTTCAGGCCCACGCAGAATCATAGGGTTAACTTTTTAATCCTTCATGCATTTAAGTCCTCCTCCCTTCAAAACATTCATGAGTTCACCTTGCTGTACCAGTGATACCAGCGTGGGTGTCCCCGCTTCGGCCCTGCTGCCAGGCACCAAGAAGGGGCTGCTGGCCATGCTGGAGAGCTGGCCAGGACAACAACAGGAAGCTGGCCCATGGCCAGCGAGAGATTTTTTTGAGCCAAACCCACATGCCATGCACCCTTTGCCTTAAAGGGCTTCCTTCAACAGCAAGCATCTGTCTCGCTTAGGCCTTACAGCTTAAATGGGTAATAAGATACCTTGGGATCATGTCTTCTGGAAGAAAACAGAAAAAGGAAGAACAGGAGACCAAAGAGCTTGTCTCAGGCCATTGCTGCCACCCCCACTAATCAGGAGCTGGAGAGACATGCCACCAACACACAGGGGACAGAGGCTAATAAGTGAGTCATCTCAGCACTGCCTTAGGACCTCCAGTTCGCAACAGGGCAAGTCATGGCAAGTACCTCAAGCACCCTCAGCTGTCTGAAAACACAACAGTTTAGGGCATCTGCCAGCATCCCAGACAGATGCATACTGTCTTTGGCCACAGTTAGGGTGCTGGCATCACACAAGAACTTCACCTTACAGAAGCCATAGCCTACATCTCAGCTGACAGATGGGCAGGGAGGCAGTTTTAAACAAAAGCAGGAGTACGAAACATTTGGTCTGCTTTTAAAGACAAAAAAAAAAACAAAAACTAGACATTGGGTGGATGTTGTCACCTCGGTCAGGACCACCAGGAGTTAGTGCTGCTAATGTTCATTAATAGGGTCATCCTCTTCCCATGAAAAAAAAAAAAAATCTTTAAAACCAGGCATTTATTCTTGTATCAGCCTAATTTGTTTTCAGGTTCTGTCAAGACTTGGAGAGGCTTTCCCAGCTGAGTTGCAATTTGGTACTGACCATCCTGGAGACAGCCTGCCCCCTTTCCAACTCTGCCCTCCCAGAGAAATGGCACCTGAGAAAGCACATTCACACACCAGGCATGCAACACATGAAACAGTTTGTCTGCCAATGGTTTTGACTCTTAAAATAAGAGGTCAGCTGCTCTTCAAAACTGCACATACAGAATATTTTTGGAGACCAGTCTTTCCTGGATACGTAGTACTTCTTCAGTTTTCCGAGAGAGGCAGTAGCAGAGAGTTTAAACTTCGTGTATGAGTGTCCCAAAGTCATAAATGAAGTAGATTTCCAGCTCAGAAATGTACATTGCTAATGAGCTACAGGCAGAGCTGATACAGTAATAGTTCCATCCATATTCACAAGAAAAATGCTCACTCATGGGGAACAACAGTCTTATCAGACTGGTAACTTTATCTCAAATATCATGTTCAAATTTTCATATCCTTATAAATTAAGAAATACTAGAATGAAGTGACCAGATGTTCAAGTCTCCTCCACAGCACATTCATTACCAGGCACACATTTAAGATGTGTGCAAGTCTGCTAGGACTCTTCTCTGCAGAGGCTCACTCCTCTTAGTGTCATCTGGTTTTGCTAGCACCATGTCTTCAGCACCTCAGCCCAGAGGAAACTTCTACTTCCACCATTACCACATCCCAGGACTACTAATACACTCCATTGTTTCTAGTGGGCTCAGGAAAGAGAAAACGCTGTTTCTCCTTTCAAGCCAGAACCAGAGGAAAAGAGAACAGGAGAACATAAAGGAGAGGCTGGAGGAAGCTCTTGCTTCATGCTAAAGAGTCACTGGTTTATTCACAGTCTCCCTGTGTTCTTAACTACTGCATGGCACCACATTCAAAGGGCCAAAAACTCTTACAACTTCATTTTTCATTTAATGCAAGGCTAATGTGGAACAAAAACAAGTGCCTCATCTCGTCAGGGATTGCCAGCCCTAGCTGTTGGGCCTTGAATCTCTACCTTTACAACTCTAACAATTACATCCCTGCTTTTCAGCACTGTCGAGAATGTAAACACATAGCATGAAAAGTTTAAGTGCTCTGATACTAATAGCAGTGAAATGTCTGTGCATAGACACATGCATTCCCTTTGATAGCTTACTATTGTTTCTGAAAGATATGGAATGTAACTCTAATATGATTATAATTAATCAGAAATTTAAGAGTAAACATGTTGGTCCATGTAAGTGAGAAATACTGAGGACCAGCCTATAGAGCATCTTAAATCACTTATTACTCTTTTCCTGCACTGTTCTAATGCCAACAGCATGACATTTTCTTTTCAAATTTTGTAAGAGAAAAAATATAAACCAAACAGGCTGTTCTCTGGCTGAGACCTTGGATTCTCTGGCACCTAATATAACAACAAAAAAATTAATTTCACATCATACTGGCAATAGCTTATATTAAAATTGCATTCTTGCTGCTTTGACATTACTGTACATGGATCTTTTTGTTCTACATAAGTACTCAACAGTGGGGCTTTTTTAAACTAGCTAGTATTCCCTCCATCAATTCAATAGGATACATGAGACTAGCATTTTCCTACTTGTTCACATATCCATGAAAACTGTCCCTCTTTCTAGGTTTATTTTTGTTGCTGTAAGTAAACGGGTATGGCACAATCCCAATGGACACCCCAAGCGTGACCCTGGCCTTCTCCCCAGTGCTGGTCCTGGGAGCAGATTCTATTGTCCAGAAGCCTTACAGCTAGGGACAGACCTTCAGCTGGAGGTCCACAGACAACAGACAATTCATCCATAATAAAAGCCTGCCCCTTCTTGTCTCAGGCACAACTAAGGGATAGCAAAACTCCACAGAAGACCAAAGAAAGGAGAGCTCCTGGTGGTAAGCATCACTATGAAAGGGCGAGTCAGATTCCCTTCAAGAGACAGAAACCCAGGGCAGCTGCTCTGCTCCTTGTCCTACTGCTCACCAGCCATCACCATTCACAAGAGACATGAATGTGAACGAATAAATGCATTTTGTCATCCATGTCACAGCCCTCAAAGCTGGGCTATTCTCTGTATTTTCCAGTACTCTGTCCCATCCCAGCTGAGGAGTTTCCAGTGTCTGTACATCCAGAGGAAGTGTAAGGCAGCATCTCCTCCAGGCACATGACCACTCCTCCCTCCCAGCCATCCCCAGAACCATGTCTTCCCCACAATCATTACCTTCTTCTCAAAAACAGTTAACACAGATCTAGATCCAGTTTGTAGTGGCCCTGCTCCCTCCTTTGGTAGACAAGTCTGTTTGGTCACCTTTGATGCAGAAAACTTGCATTGCTGCAAGAATTTGCTACACAAAAATCCAAAAGGAACCAGGCAGGGATTTCTAGTACAGGCACTCTCTATGAAGCCAATACAAGGTTTTACTGTCTCAGCAGATACCAAAAGCATTAATTGCTCACACTGTTTACTATTGTTTTTTGTCAGTATTTGATCCACTGTTGGTTTGCCTTTTCTCCCGGGAGTGGGTGGATAGTCTTTTCATTACAACACTAATAAAAGAATTCATATTTACTGAAAATGTAATTATGTCATTTTTAAGTATAATTTATTTGCTGCCTCCATACATTCCACAATGGGACTAGAATTTGGGAAAGCAAAACACATTTACGTGAAGGGTCATGTCCTCAAAAGAAGGGAAAAAGAAAGGAAAAAAAAGAACAAAGAGAAACCAGCTTTTTAACCCCTCTATCTTGGATCCTACTACTATTGTGTTAGTAAATAAAGCAGTGGGAGTGGGTGGGGGTGAACCATAGGAATCATTTACTCAGCTGAACTAAGGGGATGAAAGCGTCTGGCCAGGCCAAATGGGTTTGTGGTTTTTCACCATAAGGGTTGCCACTTCAGGAGGGCACCAAGTTTTTACTGGAAATTTAACATTTGTTGACCAGACTGTTTTTAGTGGTCTTCAAAACTGAAAAATTGCAAGGCAGAAGTTTTGCACCTTGATGTGGTAAATTAGCCAAGAAAATTTAGATTTGAGGAGAAAGCAGTATAAAAAAAAACACAACAGAAAAGATCACAATGACCAGAGTCACTGCAGTTTTCCTCATCATCAGAAAGTCACACAAATTAGCTGCAGCCATCCATTAGCATAAGAAGAGCAGTTGTCTCCATTTGGAGGAGCATGTGTGTCTGAGGCCAGGCAGGAGATGCTGTCTGATTTGCAATTGGCACCCTTGAGCAAAGAAGCTTGCAAGTTGTGCATATCATCACCCAGCAGAAGCAGCCATCTCAAAGCCCTGTCCTCAACCCAGAAGTCTAATTCAGTGGTCTCCTAAACTGCGTGCTGGAAAAAAGCAAACACTATTGTCCTCAAGCTTTTTCTAAGATTAGATCTGACCTTGAGGGTAATGAAAGTTCAAGAAATACCATCATTCCCATTTTACAGAAAGGAAAAGACGACATTTGAAAGTCAAAATGTCTTCTTTTACAAATAAGCTTCTTTGAATCCAGCATCTTCTCCCACTGAGTATCTGCATTACAGGCATATTTAAAGTGGCACTATACTGGGCAGTATAATCAGGGAGAATGTTGCCTCATTAAAAGTGGCTTTCCCAGGTTTGGTACCCTGCACATGCACAGGCACGTTCTGAACATCTCCTTCGCGAGACCCAGAGTTGGGAACAGACGGTGGTTCTCTGTAGTTTGGAGCATAAGGGAAGAGGGGGAAAATCTTGCAGATGAGGATACATGGGCCATTTGATATCCTGAAGATTAAAATCACTGCCTTGAACCCAACACAAGCCCACAGCAAAATACACCACTTAATAGACAGGCTGTGCTTCCTGCAGTAGCCTGACTTCCTGGGTTAAATTGCAGCTCTTGTCAAATGCATGGCAATAACCTGGCGTCCATGGAAAAAGTAAAGGCGATAGAAGTACAGTTTAAACATTTAGGAGAATGGCATGCAGCCTGTCTAGAAGATACAGGAGGTCTTTGCAGCTTTCAGAGCATCTAATATACTTATTTTTGCCAGGCAGCTGGGAACTTCAGGAGCAAGCAAAATTCAGAAGCAGCAGACCAAGGAACCATACCTACTCTATAGGTATGGCAGGCTGCATATAGGATGAGGTGAAGCAGCCTCTATGATCTGCAGCGCATTGCTAAGAGTTTTGACCTTGGGGCGCCTTTAAAAGAAAGGAAAGATTGGCCATTGGGAGAATTGAAAGCTAAAAACCAGATTGATTCAGCACTTTTCTCACCCTCCTTGATTATCCCATGAGATCATCATATAAAACAACTTTCCAGAACAATCCAAGCAAGAGCAAAAGCCCAGCTTCACACTGACAGAACTAAAGGAGAACAAGGGGAGGACGTGCCTGCAGAGAAATAGCTACTGAGGAAGCTGAAGACACTACTCTACAACAGGAAGTAATAGCTATATACAGAGTAGCCGTAATAAATTTACTTCTAAATAGGTTTCATCACGATCTCACTTTGCATACGCACATCCCAAAGACCAGCTTTATGCATTCACTCTGCACATAGGAGAAAACCACTTTCAAATTCAAAGACAACGTTCTCTGCTCCTGCTTTCAGGAGGTAGCAGTAGTTCAAATGGGAAGCGCCGTGTACTCTTAAGCAGCAAATTGCACACAATTATATATTTTCTTAAGGTGTCTTGCATTATTAAAGCCTCTTTAAAGAAAACAAAACTGAACATAGTTTAAGTACATGACTGCACAGCTAAGCTACATACCAGAACAGAAATGGACGATTCTGCTCTTTTGCTCATCCCATATTACCCAGCAGTACAGATAGAGGAACAACAGCAAAGCATCTGCAGACACATTTGTCACCGTCTTTCAGCTGTAGTTCCCCAATGAACTAACAGAACTACAGAAGTCACAGACCTTACAACACTTATTTATTAAAACATAATTTCTGATAACCTTCTAGACAAAGCATTTGAAATCAAAATTTGGACATGACATTACAAACAAAGACATCAATTTCTCTGTCACTTCCTTGAGGTTTTGCTTTAAAAAAGCAACCAAGATAAGAAGATACATGAGATGCTCAGCTAGTTTAAGAGAAAGCAGTTCCACCCGCCGAAGACTGGGCCACATGTTTTCCTTAAAACAGACCACAAAAAATTACTTAGTACAATCAATTACTCACATCTAACAGGGCAGATTAATATTGCTGTTTGATTATAACCCCAAGAGTTTGTTCCTGAAACACAAACTTGGACTGCCAGTGAATACAGGAACATAATAGACTTTTGGCTTTGTTTTAACAGTAAGGTTCCTGAAGGAGAATAGTGTGATACGTACTCACCACACTATAGAGAGCCTGGAACATGCCCAAGTCTATTTTAGGCCCTTGCCTCAGGGTACATCTCTGAGGAAACAGGAAACTTTGGTTTAATACCAAAGCTAAACCTAGACTACAGTTCCCAAAGAATTTTCCTCCCCCTCTTCTGCCTCTTTTCTGAGTTTTCTCCCTGAACTTCAGATTCCCGGTGCATCTTTTAGCTTGCTGCACTTTTCACTCATGATGTACCCTTGACACTCTGAGCATCCTGCTACCATCTCCCCCGGGAGCCCTTGGCCTGGCCATCACATCCCCCACTGCACTTCCCTGCTCCAGACACCCCAGCGCAGAGTCCCTGCCAAACTTTCCATGGACTATTTCTCTTCAGGTCATCCCCACCCGCTAGCCAATCCACCTGAGGCCAGCACCACCTGATTAGTCACTGCAGAGGCTGTAGCCATCTCTCCTATGGCCATTCACCCTGTGCCACGGGGATAAAAGCTGCCCTGAGGAGCACAGGCTGTTTTAGTGCTCCCTATCGCAGAACAAACGTGAATCTAAATGTACTAAGGGCTAGGCCGTATATGGGCAAGACCTTCAAACTGCTTTTCCCAGTTTCTGAGTCCCCATGCTGTATTCCACTTCCTTAGGCAATAGAGACAGAGGTCTAGGCCTCAGATTAAAGGTGCCAGGGAGACAGACGACCGCCACAGCACAACTGATCCACACATGCAGGATGAACCTGCTGCATCAGTTCTTCACATGTACCACAAGTCCAGAGCTATCAATGTACAGCCCCAATTCTGCACAGGATTAGACCCCACCATGATCTTAAAATAATCCAGGCTCTCTCTTTTCCATTCCTGCCTCATCACGAGCATCCAAATTCAATAATTTTAGGTCTTACAGACATTAGAGACTAAACTAGCCAATAAAAGCCATTGTGTATGAGACTGACTTAAGGCACATATGGGAAATAGGTTACTGAAGTCCTAAGGGACAACCTGTGAAGGCAGCAGATGCAAGCCAGCTTACCTGGAGGATGACCAAGCCATCCCTCCCCGCCCCAATGTTCCTTAGAGCTATGCCAGCTAGCTGAAGATGCCCTTCCTCCATGGGACCAATTTCTCTTTTTAATGGACAGATACAATAACATGAAGGAGCATTTTCCCGGAACATGATTTAGAAACCAGACTTTTACTGGCTTTGGTGGCAATTGTGCTCCTAGTACTCAGTCCAATCCGCAATTGCTTGGTTATTCATGTAGATTATTAACTATCAGATGTTACAACCTTCCGGAGCATGTATATCATTTTCATATGTTCCCCCCTGCCACGTGCACCTACAGAGCATTTGAGCTTACTTTAAACAAATCTGCAGCTGTAACTAAAAAAAAAAGTATGAATTATTGAAAGTTTAGAAGAAATGTTAATTACTTCCAACCAAGGTCCAAAAGATTTAGTTAAATACTCCTTAGAGTGTATATAGCACATTCAAGAATACTGGCTATTCTCCAAAGGTTTGTATCTGCTAAGCTTAAAAATTCATGTAAGTCTTTAAAATTAATGCTGCATAACCATGTGTATCCTCTAGAACCATAGCAATTACAATAGAAGTGCTTTAATTTGTTATCAAGTGATTTTCATCATAATGTGACACTAAGTACCAAAGCATTTAATAATTATCCCATTACTATAATGTATTAACGATATTTCCAAATATTTACACTAGAAGATAAGGTGGTTTTCAGTTCTCACTTCTCTTACAAACATAAATTGTTTGAGAGGTTCTTGAAACAGGTCACATCCTAAGATTTCTCTGGCAGCTGTTCCTCTTTCAGACTAGAATAAGAAAAGACAACAAAAGCAAAGTCTTCTCTAATTCCTAGCAGCACGACAGGAAAACATCATCCTCTTTACAAAGCAAGTCCCCAGTCTTGAAGCCTTGCACAGATGCTGAACTTTGAATTCAGTTGGCTTACTCATGTGCATCAAATCAAGCATAAACTTCAGCCCATGCAGCTTCAAACTTGACCTATCCAGCAAATAAAATCCAAGATATTAGCCATACATTTCTTCATCTAACTTTACATGTACCAGTTCATCAAAAATGATGAATGTTCATCAAACATGCATGACTGCTTTAAGATACTACCACAGGTAGTGTTTTCCTCAATCCCTACAGTGGCAGGGAAGAATACTGAAAGGAACAGGAAAACACACCTGATCAACACGTGGCTCAGGGGCTGGTGCCATCGGCGGAATTTTGGCTTTTTTGATCATGGGGAGGTTTACACAGCACCGGGCCTGCTGGCGACAGATGGAGTTCAGCTGTCTCACAGAGGGAAAAGGATTCTTGCTCATGAATTGGCAGGGCTCATCGGGAGGGCTTTAAACTAGGTTTGAAGGGGGAAGGGGATAAAACCAGGCTCACTAGAGATGAGCCTAGGGGTGGCATGCCAATGCTGGAGATGAGCCTAGGGGTGGCATACCAATGCTGGGGGCGAAATCAATAGCCCAGCTCAAATACATCTACACCAATGCACGCAGCATGGGCAGCAAACAGGAGGAGCTGGAAGCCATTGTGCAGCGGGATAGCTGTGACTTAGTTGCCATCACAGAAACATGGCGGGGTGACTCTCACGATTGGAATGCTACAATGGATGGCTATAGACTCTTCAGAAGGGACAGGCAAGGAGGGAGAGGCAGTGGGGTGGCTCTGTATGTTAGGAAGTGTTTCAATTGTCTAGAGCTCAACAATTGTGATGATGATACGGTCGAGTGTTTATGGGTAAGGATGAGGGGGAAGGCCAATGAGGC
>NW_008824035.1:2058634-2065997 GCF_000699105.1 Pygoscelis adeliae
GAGCAACACAGCCGAGGAAGAGTGGTTTGTGTTTTGTTTTGGGGGGGGGGGGGGGGGGGGAACCAAAAACCAAAACTTTCAAAGTTTTGCTGATCAGAAGTCACAAGTTCTCGCTTTCAGGAGGTGAGATCCCTTTACTAGTCTCTCAAGTAGGGAAGCTGACAAGAGATGTACCCAGAGCCAATAGTCATTGTTTAAAAAATTGTTCTAGCCCAAGTTCTTTTTGTCAGCAAAACATATCTATGCTTCTATGTTGCAAATGCCTTCATAAATTCTTTCATTTCAATTGTAATAAAACATCTATTATCATGGTGTTTAGGGTTTGCTTCACATCAAAGTTTTCATAAAGAGTTCAGGACATGCAAGATGCATCGCTCTTGCTGATTTACTATCGGCTTCACTAGAGCCGTCCGTACTGGTAGAACAAAGCTGTCCCCAGCAGCGGCAACTATAAAATTGGAGAGCACAAACAGTCCTGGAGCTGGTGAACCATTTATTCACTAACACAGTCTTCAGTACAGATTTCTTTACATTTCCGTCAAGTAAAAGCACTAGTTTGCAAAGTTCACATGACTAGAGAGAGCAGCATTTGGGTCCTATTGCTGCTGTCCATTCATTTAATCACTAAATCAAAGCTAAAACCACACCAGTGACCTAGGACAGGAGAGAAGGGCAGGGGCAAGATTCTGCCAACAGGGATTCTTAATGAGTAGCTAGATGTGACCTCATTCCTTTGGAAGTCTCCTTTACCACCAAATTTTCTGTGCTATGGAATGACAATCCAGCCTAAAAGAAGAGGTGTTACATTTATTGCTTTTTAAGGATCACATCAGACTTTTGAAAGTAAAATATCTCCAATATAATCTTATCAGATCTCCACTGAAACCAAAATCTAACATAATTACTTCTCCTCCAAACCTTGTAGCAGGGCACTCTGGGGAGTGTTTATACACATCAGTGTTGGCTGTCCTTTACCACCAGCAGTAATCCTTGAGCTATGCTTATATGAAACATTATAAAAGGCACAGCAAAGTTACCTAGCCTCTGTCACTGCTGACCTCACCACCTGTACAAAAGGCACTGTCCCAGTGAACATAACAGCAAACAAAAGAAACATACAAAGCTGACTGAACAGCTTAGGAGGGAAAAAAAGTTATTTGTAACCCTTAATGAGCTCATAGCAACCAGATGACATACTAATTTACTGGCTGCTTTACACTGTGCAGTCCCCAAAACTAGAGTAAACAGTACATCGCAGGAATGATACTTGGCTATTCATTTTCTCACCAAACAATTCTGAGTTACAAACATAGAGGTTGTTTTGTTTTTTAAACTATATTCCCCCGAGAAATACCAGCAATAATAAAACAAAACAAAAAACCCCCAACAATGTCATTTCCCAACTTTTAGTAGACTCAAAGGTTGGCTCAAAGGTTTGATTTGGCACCTATGCCCCGACACCAGCTGACTGCTTAAGTTTGGCCCCCTGCCCCTGATTTTCTTTATATCTTTTCAATCACGCAGCATCTTCCTCTTGGAAGCTGGGAACCCCATGAAGCCAGAACCGTTGCCACTAACATCCACTGCATATTCAAAGACACTTCCAGCTTGAAAGAGTTTATGTGTTACCACTACATTTATTTTATGCTAGATATCCTTCTTCCAGAGTCCCTGTCACTTATTAGAGTTTGGGAAAAGTGTCACAGAGAGTCAGTGCCACTTCATTTAAAACTTACAGATATCATACATTGTGGAGGCTTTGCTACTTTTCAGTTCAAGAGAAAAAGTTTCCCAATTTACACACTTTTCTGAAAGTAAAAGGCTTTACTTGAGGCTTTAAAGTACTGAATTTTCCCCAAGTCCCCAGAAAAAACTAAATACATGTTTTCCACCTTACACTTTCATGCCTTCACACAGATGCATGGATCACATTCCCCCTCTATCTGCTTAGTCAATCCATACAAAGCCAACTTTCAACCTTCTGGAGAGATTCCTCTCCTTCTGCAAACATCACTGCAGTTCTCACCACCACTGAGACACAGAGAAACAGCAGATTCACGTCCATTATCTTAGACACATTCACTGTAGCGCTGGATAGAGCAGTGCTTGTCACCTCATAGATACTCGCACTGGCTACTTCTCATGCCTAGTCCACTACACAGCCTCCCTGAGTTCTCTTTCAGTATTAAATCACCACCAGCTTCTTCCATCATCTGAACATCTGCCCCAAAATACTTCAAGCTTTCCTGTTTCCAAGCTGATAATTTTTGACCCTCTTGTTCTCTCTCTCTGCTTTTCCTGCTAGGCCCCGCTTTGCCATCTGCAGAACTCCAGCTCACACACAGAGACCCTTCTCCTCCTCCAGGTACTAGTGCGAGCCTTAAGAGAACTTCAGATCTATTTTCCGACAGAGAGCATTTGGGGGCTTCCCTTTTGCAATCAAAAGCCAGCCTCCTGACAGAAAAGAGAGCTTGGATTAGGCAGGAGAAAGAATATCTGTTTAAAAAACCTTGGTTTTGTCTCCTCTTGGTATAGCCCTCATCATCAATACACCTCTCAGGCTTCTCAAAACACAGCTCTGGGCTGCCTTGAGACAAGAAATAAGTACACCCTTGTTTTCACACAGCTGTAACAAGCCCACAACAACCACATGCTAACAGCAGCAATGCCCAGGAGCTCTGCAGACCTGCTGGCAGAGAGCAGCAAGTCAGCTCTACCTCTACCAGGTCTCCCCATACTAGAGACTACCCTATTTAAAGACCAAAGAAATTTCAAGGTTAAAACATCCAGGTTTTATTGAGCCATTTCTTGGTTTTGAGAGGAACTGGCAAAAAATAAACTTATCTACAGTAGTTTGTTGAGGAATTTAAATTAGATCTGGCTTTTAGCCAAGTTCAGCCATTAGAGAGTACTACACTTCCTTGTCCTTGTCTGTACGTGTTGGGGAGAGGAAAGCCAACAGGATGGGCACCGTGTAGAAACTCCCTGAGCCCATGTTCTCCTTGCGAGCTTCAAAAGGGTTTCCCCCATCCCAGCATAGCATCTGTTCCCAGGCAAGTGCTGGAGAGCTTGAAAGTAAATAGAATAACACCTACACCTGCTCTACCCAGCACACAAAAGCTTTTTTCTGCTTCGCTTGGCTGGAGCACCCAGACAGAAACAGCAGGTCTGACTCTAGCAGAGAGCAAACCAGACACCTCGTGCACAGCTCCTCTGGTTCATACGTGGCTTCATCTCTTCTGCAGACTCACAGAAGACAGACTGTAAAGAGGCAGTACAAAAACCAGCTTGCATCTACTCCACACAAGACTCAAGCCTCTTGCTACATGCAACAAACCACTCTGTTTTTCCGCAAAAGGACTCCTTTTCACATCAGACATGTGTAAAGCTATTAGCATACAATTTCTCCAACCTCATCCAGAGCAAAAAAAACCCAAGCCGCCTTCTTTCCCAAAGGAGCACTACTGGGATCAAGAATATACAATAAATAAATAAATAAACAAACACAAACAATCAAACCGAAACAGAAAGAATTTCCAGACTAAGGCAAAAGGTCTTACCTCAGGAAGAAAAATGGGCATTGCTGTGCCGTGCTCCAAACAGGCTGCTTGTCCCCTGCCTAACTCCCATCAGGCTCCAGCCAGCCCATTAGCAGCCAATTTGAAAGTTCACAGGTGCTAAAATAGTAAGTAGCGGAGTATTCTGGGTATCTTGGTGTGATAAAACCCTGCAGTGGGGGAGGGTTCAATTCAGGCAGAAGAGGTGAAATGCTTTAATCAAACTAAGTTCAACAAAAACCTTACTAGCTCAAAAATCTTTATTTTTCTTGTGCAAACTTTTAGGAATTTGAAACCACCTATGGTTTGTTTGCATTCTCCCTCTCAGCTAATTAGTACATTCTGGGCATTTCTGTATTTGACCTTCATTTTTCCTGAGTTGTTGTCTGGAACACACGCTTACCACCAGCCATGCAGCTTGGTACAATTGCGTTCCGACCAAGTTTGCGTTCTGTTTTGTTTAATATATATATATCAAGTGCTGGTTATGCAGAGTGGCACGGGGAAAACATTTACTTTTGTTTCAAGTTGAAACTTACCTTCTGTTATGATTCCAGATGCTGGAAGAAAGTTATAGAATAACGAGTATTTTTCAGTTTGAGACAAAAAGCTAATAAAAACATTAATTTCTATCTTAATCACCTTTGCTTGGACAAAGCTGCATTCTTGAACAAAAAGGGATTTTGCTTAAAAAGTTGTTCTACCTGCTTTGGTTTCCCAGGCTATTGCCAGGAATTTGAGCTGAAAAGATGTGGGAAGAATATGCTTTATGAAACAAAGAATGATAATGAGGAAAATACACTGCTGGGTTACAAATGCAGGTGGTTTTGACAGCTGTGCAGTGTGCCCAGGCGGCCAAGAAGGCCAATGGCATCCTGGCCTGTATCAGAAATAGTGTGGCCAGCAGGAGCAGGGAAGTGATAGTGCCCCTGTACTCAGCACTGGTGCGGCCGCACCTCGAATACTGTGTTCAGTTTTGGGCCCTAATAAAAACATTAATTTCTATCTTAATCACCTTTGCTTGGACAAAGCTGCATTCTTGAACAAAAAGGGATTTTGCTTAAAAAGTTGTTCTACCTGCTTTGGTTTCCCAGGCTATTGCCAGGAATTTGAGCTGAAAAGATGTGGGAAGAATATGCTTTATGAAACAAAGAATGATAATGAGGAAAATACACTGCTGGGTTACAAATGCAGGTGGTTTTGACAGCTGATGCTAATAAAGCCTTTCTCAGGACTACTTCTATTGCCTTGTTCTGGCTCTACAGGGCAGGACGGGTGAAGGAAGAACAGTTGTGCACAGAGAGGCTTTCGGCCTTTAACTGCCACCCAGGAGGTGTTGGACTGGGCTAGTGAAGGCTTCAGGCTAAGCTCTATCCCAGGGCTTCTCCGCGTTATATGGTAGGAGGAATACTGATTCAGCAGGTCCAATTTTAGATGTGGTTTGCATTGTCATTTCCAGGCAAATCACTCACCTCTTTGAGCTCAAATTCAGGCTGCGAATGTATTTTATACCTAAGACAAGAATACGTAGCAACATTTTTACTGGCCCTTACCTAGCTCTCAGAGTGGAACAGCAGGGTCACAGGCCCCAGCACATCCTCCTCAGCATCCTGGGAGCAGCTCAGAGGTGGAAGGGGAGACCTAACCCAGTGAGGTTCACCCAGCAACAGCCAGATTTCATATGGGTTATTGCATCCTCTGCCTGCTCCATCTGCCCACAACATGAACTCTGGTTTAGTAGCTGCATAAGCCCAGACCCAAATGTTTTAGATCACCCATATGGAAATAGAGTAATAATACCCTCACTTTGTACTTTTGCACTCACACAAACATTTTTCACCAGAAGCTCTCAAAATCAGTGGGTCCCCTTATATATATTCCATAGAAACAGTCCTGTTCTTATTACCCCAGAAACTGTATACACATGTGTTTCTTATGTAGTGCAGAATAGTTTCAGCTACAGAGTTCACAGTCTAAATACACAGATTAGACAAATCAAGATATGGGAACAGAAAAGAAAGGTGAAACCTCTTGCCCAAGATCAATGATGATACAAAACCAGTTCTCTCACCCCACCCACTCTTACACCCCACCACCCTTTGCTGGATCACACTATCTTGTGCTGCTTTAATTGCTCCAGACAGTTTTAATGAAGCCACATTGAACTGGAAGATGATGATTCTTTTGGGCCCTTCGCATTAATCTTAGCAGACTTTATGGCCTCTTGAAATAGTTTTGTTCCTTTCTTAGGTTTAAAAGCAGCAGAAGTGGATCTTCAAAGGTGGAACCCACGGCTGGCAAGAAGGAGATACAGGTATGTTTGCCATTAAAGGACTATTTTGACTCTTTCACGCTGTCTTATAGCATTAGTAGACACACAAAATTACTTACTCCCTCAGATATCTCTACTTCTCTATCCCTTTTGTTTAGATCTTGGTGTCAACAGACTTAGGGTTTAGTCAAATTCTGAAATTGAGGAACACAGTTTCCCAGTGTAGCTGCTTCAGTTCAGAGAAATAACTTGTCACAGAGGGTAAAAAGGCCAGAACCTAATTTTCCGTATCATAGCATCATGTTTAGCCACACAACACTCATGAGATCTGAACTGAATTACATTATATCCTGTGTCCATTTTCATCAGATGGCGGTGTGGCATCCTCCTTGATGCTGTGTGGTTATTATTTGAATTTATACCAATGAGAAATAGTTTGAAAAGTATAATGGGAAATGATTCTTATCTGCTAAAAAAAAAATTAGGACAGCTAAAAGTGCTTGAGAATATAGTCAGTTTGAGCAACTTTGTGAAAAAAGGAGAAAATTAGTGGAAATACCAAAAATTTCCAGCTTTTAGTTTTGAAGCAGCATTTTCCTTTGAGAGAGACCTTTGAAAGAAACTAACTAAAGAGAGGCAAATAGACAAAATGCAACAAAATCCTAGAACAGTGGCAATGGAAGACTTCTTGAACTGAATTATCTGAGCTTGATCTGAAGAACTGGACTCTGAAAATGAAAAAAAAAAAAAAAAATCCACTACAAGCCTCCCAGGATAGTTAGCAGTCCACCCAGTACAACAGGCTTGTGCGGTCAGGCTCACATACTGTTGAATTGCTCTCCATTGCACACAGAGGATGGGTGCCCCTTCTCCACGGGAGCCACAGCTGCCCTGGCTCCCTGCAGATGTGCTGGTGGCATAAAGCAGAAGGAACATTTGCCTTGAAGAAGGCACCAGGAGAAGTCAAGACAGCCCATCTCAGAGGCAGGCAGTTTCTGCTGTGAGAAGAAACATGCCTTTTTTCTTCGCCAGACTGGCCCTTTCCTGAAATAGTTTGAGACCTTTTTATCTGCCTTTGTGGCAAAAGGACACAACTGCAGGTTCAAGAGGGAAACCTGAAAAGCTGTCAGATTCCTCAGTGCACTTGCTCCCCTGGCCCCTTGGGCCTTGCTCACAAACCCTGTTGAGCAAGAAGAGCCCCCCACAGGTGCTGGTGGGCTTTGGGCCAGGCTGAGGCCAGATAGAGCAACTTGCCTTTCTCTCCAGGCACTTGAGCAGCGAGAGACGAATATGAGTGAGAAACCAAATTATCTTTGGTAAAAGATTATAAAAAACCCTCCTCTAAATCAAGACAAGAACTGTTAGAAGATGACTCCCCCCACCCCAGGAGGGAAAATATGGAAAAAAAGGCTAAAATAAGTTTAATTTTAAGAGATCCCAAATGAAGTTTTCAGTTTGTCACACAGGCTGCCAGTCACTCCAGGCTGACAGTGTCCCCAAGCCAGGATGAACAGACTGCCAGGGGCCATGGACA
>NW_008824035.1:2066015-2084933 GCF_000699105.1 Pygoscelis adeliae
TGCAAACCTCATTCCCCAGCACTTTGCCAAAAAATGCATGGGTCTCAAGAGGAGGGCAGTCACACAGGTTGCCAGGAACAGATTTGTCTACCAGTGTGGCTGGTTCCTTTCAAGGACTGGCAGAAATGATGAAGTCCCACAAACTGTTTCGGATCTGTTAAATCAGCCTTTACCAATGGAAAAAAAAGATGTTGTACTGGGTAATTTTTCACCAGCTCTAGTTGCATGATACAGCTAATCAGATGGTGGGGTGATCATTATTACCACGGGCCCTTACCTCTGCCATATTACACAGGAAACACAGTACAGACTGGTAAGACAAGAGCTGGAGACTTTGTCTCACACGCTGTTATACACCTGGAGCGCTAACACATGAATACTTCAGTAGTGGGATAACACCAATTCCTGCAGAGAGAATGTGGGCAGAGATCCCACAAGTTATGCCTAAAGAAGAGCTGATTAGGTATGCCAAGTTTTGTCCGTGTGTAAATTTACAGTTGGTGGCATTTCCACTGTAAGTGCCATTGTCAAGATTTTAGGATTGGATTGCAAAAAAAAAAAAAAAAGCATTTGACTGAAACTTGCCATTCAACTTCTCATCATCAGAGTAAAATACCATACTGTACCAAGAATGAAAAGAGAGAGAGAGAGAAAACAACAACATTTAGCAGGTTTTAAAATTATGCAGATATTTTTAATGGCTTTGGAGTATTCAGACACTCACTCATATGTCAGAAAACAGATTTGATTTATAGGAATGACATTTGGCAGAGCAATTAATCCATACTATGTTCTAATCATGTTTGGTACAAGGAGAGGAAAAAAAAGTCAAACTTAGGTTTAAAGCTGACTGTGCCAGGAATTATTTTCAAAGAAGGCTCAGAAGGGTTTTTAGTAAGCTCAAGGACAAAATCTGGTCTTTTATTCCTTCCCCACTCTACCACCCAACACAAGAATGAAGACTGCATCCCATTTTCTAGTTGAAAATCAACAATTAAATCTTCTTGCCTCCACTAGAGGTTAAATGGGAGTCTGGACCTCTTCCGTTGCTAAGCAGATAAACCCTCCTTCCCACATTATTCCTCAGCCCCAATGAGGTTGTCTGAAGGAAATCTTGGGAGGGAAACTATAGACGGTTCATCAAAAAAACGTTTCACGAGGCAGAGCAGGGATTTGCCTTTGCATGAGTGCCCTTTGGTCTCATTTGTTTTTTCCTGGAATGAAGCTTTCCTTGTTCTCCATTTTGTCCATCTCAGAAACATTTCTTGAGACAGAAATGTTCAGCTCCCCACCTGGCACTGCTTAGATCTCCACTGCCAGAGCATTTACACTTGGCTATAGGGGCTCTCATGCCACAGAGATCAGTGCTGTTGCTCAGGCACCTGCAGCTGCTTCCACTACAGCAGAGGCCCAGGCCCAAAGGGGGCCCACTCTGGAGCTTCCCTCCTGGGTGCAGAGTGGGACCTTTTTGTCTCAGGCCCTGGGATCCTGTGCCCCAAAAAGGGGTGTTCTGCTGAGACCTGATGAGCTCACCTGGGAGGGCATGGCCAGATTGCTCCCTTGCCCAGCAATTGTCCTTGCTCCTCTAGGTATACCCATCACTGCTGACACTTTCAGCATGAGCCTCTGTTTCTTTTATTCCCATTTGAATCTCTGACATTCAATTCTGCAGGGAGGAAAAACACACTGTGTTTCTCATCCAGTGTGACAGACATGACCATTAAGAAAAGCTTCTCTGACAAATCTATTATAGAATACAAGAGCAAGCACTACACGGTAGTTTTCACTTACGGACTTTGCAGAAGCTGTGAGGTAGCTCACACGGTAACTGCACCATATCTGACACAGCACTAGTGCCAGTTTGCTGGGAGAAGTCTCTCTTAAAGCTTATTTTGTCTCAAATATCTCAGGATTAAATCTGATAGCTGTTCCACAACATATCAATGTTAGATCTGTACTTGAGTTTGTACCGTGGACTGCTCACCATTAGTGGTTGGGCATTCACCAGCAAATTAAAAAAATCTAACACTTAATTTGATTTTCCTGTTGTTGGGGGGTTTTTTAATTATGATTTTTAAAACCAGACATCCTCCCTCCACTAACTCTATTAACTCTCCTTCACACCCCATCTCCAGAAACTCCTGCTTAATTTTTTCACAGATGAAAACATATTCCTCTATAGTCCTTCTAGGATAGCTTTAAAAATCCAAGGTTATACTTTAAGAAAAAATAAATAATCATTTTAGCAGGTTGGTTTTAACACCTGCTATGAAGATCGCAAAACCATTCACATTCTACCTATAACTCAATTTTCTCACACTCATAACTCAGAAAATATTTGCCTCTGGGTTTAATAGCTTCCATATTCTTTTCTGTCTGAAGATGTATCGTTAAATATTATTACTACTGGAGGTATGTTTGGGCAATGTCTTTCAGCCATATTTGAATTAAACGGAGGGAGAAGAAAAATTCTGACCAGATGCACTGTTTTTGGAAGATGACTACAAAAAAACAGCGAGCCTGAGCTAGCTTCTACTGAAAATTATACCTCTAGGAAGGAGTAAGGTAAGAGAGAAAAGTTCAAAGACATTGAGGAGTGACTTTTGGGCCTGGTGTAGGAGCCACTGACTCTTCCTCTTGCAGCCAAACAAGGCCTCAGCCCTTTGCGGGTTTGTGCCAGCTCCATCACACAGCTGTACTGGCCCAGTGGGCCAAAGAGTGCTTGGGGCAGCCTGCGCAGTGGGGTTGTAGCTATTTCAGGGAAAGGGGTATACCCCAGCATCCATCAAAAAACACAGTAAAATACAATACAGTAAAATATCAGCATTAGGAACTAGAGAAAAAAAAAATCATAGACAAAACCATTGATCTTGTGACCTGTCATTCTTGCCACAAATACGACAGCATCCCGTGACGGTTTTTCCTTGCTGGCACATACAGACCTCTGCTGCAAATGCTGCTTTTGCAGCGTGAGCTGGTGGGCTGGGTGAAGCCAAATGGAGGGGTAAGAGAGGAACATCTCCACCCTTGAAACTCAGTACAGCCCTCTCTCTCAAAGGATCACTATGCAGGCAAAACCTCCAACCTACGGGGACTCCCATGGGTGTTCATGGGGAGTTTCTCACAACACACATGTATGAGCTTCCTCACTGCCATACCTGAGCAACTTGCACATTTTGCTTTGATAAATCTACCTTCAAAACTCCCCTGTGCTGTCTCGTGCCTGCTAGAGAAGGAAGAAGGGGTTGGGGCAGATGCTGAGGCTTGGTCCTCAGGCCTCCCAGGCTCTGCCCCATGCCAGCTGGGGGGCAAGAGCACCCCCACAAGCGCCCCAAGGCTGCCACCTTCGGGTGACCAGCCAGCTGGCCCAGTCTGGAGTGGGGCTGCTGTCTCCATGGTGCAGAGACCAATGGTTGTGTCTAGTCTTTCTGTTGCCCTTCTGTTGGAAAAAATCCTGCCTGTCCAGATGTTGCTCTCCAAATGCCAAGGGCAGTCCTGCACTCACTTTGCCCCTTTCCCGGCAGCCGGCCTTTGATCTCACCGACTTTGATCTCAGCGCCGCGCTGCGAGCTGCTCCACTTTCACTACGTGAAGCCAGCTGGAGGATGGGTTACCCAAGGCATGAATTCACAGATGACTTTTAGCGCAAATAGTCTGACACAAAAAAACCCACAAAATAAAATTATGGAATAATAACCAAATGTGGCATTTCAAGTCCCCTGCCTTTTCCAGGGGAGCATCTCAGGCTGTTACACTCCCACACAAGTTACTCAGATAAAATTGGAACGGATAAAGATCCCAAACCAAGCAATATTTCATGTGCAAGCATGAGGCCTGATCCACTGCTCAGCTGGGTCAAGAGAAAGACACCTATTTGCTTCCATAGGCCATAGTAAGCGTGCTTTTGCCAGAACACGGAGTCTGATTGACACATTTTGACATATAACATGATATTTTGCTATGAAAACTTTCTATTATACCTGCCTGACGCTTTATCTCCTAGATTTACTACTAATCAGTGCTTTTTCCCTGCACTGACAGAGACAGTCAGTGTCTGAGGAGTCATTATTTCTCATACAAGTACATAAAACTGGTAAGTGTTTCAGGTTTGATGTTACAACTGCTCACTGTCACCTTGGTATCTGCTGCTGCCAGTTATTTCCTCCACAAACTCTTTGTCAGAGCGCTTACGTTTTTGCTGGAAGGCTTTCAAGTTCTCTTTGCAAGTTGAAATCCACATCACACACAGGCATGCACACACACTGCTTTAAATATCATAAACAAATGATACCACAAGCCTTTTCAAAGCATCTTAAAAAGCTCTTCTCTTTCATAGGATAATGTATATGGATTTTTCTGAGGATGCCTTCGCACTGGTTTTGTTTTTGGTTTTGTTTTGTTTTTTTAATAATAGGAAATAGGTGTTTCCTCAGTGCCTGAATTTTGAAATCTGGAGTGTGGGTTCTTCAGTAGATGTGGCAGCATGTGGGTATTCTCTCCTGTTTTTAGAACTCAAGTTGCTATAACAACCCATGGCATCTGTTCAACCCACTACCTACGCAGCCTCTTTTATTTTTTTTTTTTTTTCCTTTCTTTTTGGGTCGCCTATTCTTCTGAAGTCAAGTGCTTTGCTTTGATTTTTATTTAAGGAGCTAGCTTATGCTCCAATGTCTATATGCAGAATTAGCTGAAAGAAGACAAAATCTGTGCTGAAAAGATCACAACTTTTAGAGAGTATCTGGCTGAGTGGGACGAGTTCAGGGCTGGGCCCTGTTCCCGCTGAAGTGAAGATTCACCGGTTCCTGCTGTGAGCCTGAAATTCACTGCCACGGTTCGTGAAAGTGGGGATTTCTCTGTTGAATGATAGACAAGTGATGGACACTACCAGGGAGCCACTGACAGAACAAGAGCCAACAGATGGACAATCTGTATAACTGGCTCTGTATAATTTTTGTTTCCTCCTTATCAACCGCTTTCTTTTCTTCTGGAGAAAATTTTTATTGAAATGGATTTTTTCCAGATGGGGGTGTGTGCATGTATGGAATAGAAGAGACAGAACTTTTAAAATTCATACCAGAGCAGCAGTGCCACATAGGCACTGGGGTTTGGATATCCCACCCTCCTCTGTGGGTTAGCTGCCCAGGTTTCATGCTTCCTCATACAGTAGTACTGCCTGTGAAAAAGAGGAGCTTGTCGCTGCTAGAGTCCCTGGCCATGGTGCATCAGGGAAGGTGTAGACCAACTACCAATTCCTACACACAGAAGAGAATGGGAATGTAGCTATGGTTCCCATGAAGTAGACAGGACACTGGCTTCAATGGCAATATTTCTGGTTTGTGAAATGTTTTGTCTGTGAGTTTTTAAAATACTTAGGATTTTCTATCCATATAAATCACTTTCATTAAAACCTCAGTTTTCCACAAGAAAAATGCTTTTCACAAAAGCATTTGCATTTTCTCATCAGCCCAGCTCCAAAACGCTGCTACTGTCAATCAGCAGATAGGAGCACAGGGCATACGCAGGTCTGTCCAGCCCCCATAGGAATGGCTTGTCAGAAACTGGGAAAGATGACATTTCTTAGGGGTCTCAGTCCAAGCATGTTGAGCGTCTCAGAAGCAATGGAGCAACATTCACAATCTGCAGTGCAACTGACTCTCCCATATGTAATTCTGCACACAGATAACTTGTAAATGAACTGAGGTATAAGCTGCCCTGTCCTGACCAGAACACTCCTCTAAATTCCTGTCTCCAAACCAAGGCACTGCTGAGGGATGTGCTCAGAGCTATAGACAAGGAGTCGAGGCTTGTTGTGGGTAGGATTTGCCGGCTTTTGGCTGCCATGTGAGCTCTGCAGGAAGGTGGCACCGAGAAGCCAAGCTCCTTGTTGTCTTATGCAGCTGCCCCTGCCTGCAAGGAAGCTCTCCAGCAAAGAAAGCGCATAGAGCTAGCGAGAGGCCTGGTGTGCTAGAGCGATGTATCATGTCACTTCAGCATTGGACACTCCCTGCCTGTTGTACACCAGATATTGAGGGCAAGAGTTCACAGGGACTAGTAGGCTCAGCAAAGAACAGGGCTGGGCCACATAGATGGGAGACAGTGGCTCTCGGATCAGAAGGAGCAGTCCTGGGGGACAGGAGATGGCTCAGAGCCATCCCAGGGACTGGGAACATAGAAAGCCTCCAGAGAGGTCTGTTCTCCTACAGTCTCTCCTTTCTCCTGGGCCACCACTAGACTGAATCTTAATCTTCACTTGCACCTAGGTACAGAGCAATATCCGTACCTACTAAGGGGAGCCAGATATAGTCAAGGTGTCCTTCACCTCACATAACAGTTAGCCCTGAAAGTCCTTAAGTCATCCAGTGCCATGAAAGCTTCCATGAGGGGCAAGCAGCCTGGTTTACCATTTGTCTCAGGAAGCACGAGATAATTTTCTCTGAAATCACACCTTTCTCCTTCAAAGCTTCTGTGTATATTTGGTAACTTTTACATATGTCATTTCTGTATGACAGCCACAGCTCCCACCTGGAGTTTTGCAACATTGTCCACATGTTACCTTTCCTGCAGGATATAAATGTGTTACTGATACTATTTTTGCACTACAGGGAGAAAATGAGAGGAAAAGAAAGCAGAAGGAATGAAGTTGCATGCCAGCTGCCCAACTGGGGCTCACCTTGAGCTGTAAAAAAGAGAACGCAGAACAGCCACCTTTCCCCTTTACCTTGTAAACACGTAGAGATAGGGTCTCCCTCTCTGGGCACAGGGATGAACACCATCCTGAGCTGCCAGCAATACTGTTGTTGGTCAGGTTCCTGAGGAGACACATCTGAACTGCCCCACCTCACCCCCAGCAGGTAGCACTGGCCTCTGAGGCTCAGCAGCTACGGTGCAGTGACACTCGGGCTGTGCTGAGGAATGTGGTGGATCTCAAAGCAGGGCAGGAGAAACCAGGACCAGGTCACCTTGCCATCAAAGAACTAGTCACATTCAGACTCTTCACTGCTTATGCTGCTGTGGTCCCCCTGTGCTCTGCCATGAGAGATAGACAGACTGCATTTCCTCCACTTCCTTGGGAGAAATTATGTGGGTTGTTTTTATTTTCTCCCCAAACACTTTCTGATGAGAGCTGTCAACACAGCTGCCCCTCAGATGGCCTCCAGTTCTCCAGGCCAAGAGCCCTGCAAAGGGAGGCTTCGCTGTGGAGCTCGGCCAGCCCAGGGAGAGGTGCCCTGCAAGGCTGAGGGCACTGCCAAGATGAGAGCATGAAAACCAGTGCGGGACAGGCAGCAGCACTTAAGAGTGGACCTTCATTCATCAACCGTCATCAACAGCCTTGGCACTAGCAGTGCCCCCTGTTTCTTTCCTGTAGTCTGCAGGCAAAAATCATGTGGGCATCCTCACTGTGATTCCAGCAGGATCCCTGTAGAAGTGGTTGGAAAGAAGTGGAGAAGCACAGAAGCAATTGTAGCTATTGCAGAGATCGTGTAACCCAAAGTAAAAGTGGGAAGGGTGACCCCAGGGAAGATTTCAGTGTTTGGGCAGGAGCCACATTTAAGAACCTATACAGCTCCAGATCAAGAGCCAAAGAGTGACTGGAGATGGATTTATCCTGCAAATACTTCCTAGTGACACCAAGTATCACAGTGCAGCACATGAATCCTCACCTTTGGAGACAGCCATGCACAAGTACTCCTGAGTAGAACAACAAAACTGGGCTAAGAGCTGAAACCATTTCCAACACGCATACGTTTGGTTCTACTCTATTGGATGATGACTCCCTTTTAATCTCCTTCAGTCTTACCCTGGGTTGAGGTAAATCAGCATAGGTTAGCCTTGCTGTGCTAGTTTATATCAGCTGAGGACCGACCTGGTGTTCAGTATAAAGAACGTGGGCTAAACCATCACAATGTTCCCGAAGACTGGTTATTGGAAAGGCAGAAATCACAAGATTAGTCTAATGGAAAACACAGATACACAAATTTTTTCCTGCACACTTATTTGACTTGCACTCTGAGAAATGCTAGTGTGACCAAAAGATAACATCTGAATATTTTAAATGGACAAATTATTTCCATTCTACTTTACCAAGAGCTTTTCTTACTGATTTGGGCAGGAAAGAGGCCATGTAGGCATCTATTCATTCAGCAACTTTCTCTAAATCCCAGGATTAATAGACTACTACTATGAAGCCTGAGCAGGAGATAATATAGCTAGAGACAGACTTTATTGTAACTTAACACTCTGATCACAGTAACATGATCTGACCCAGAGCCTTCATTCCTGGGTATAGGTTATAAACAAATGAAATAAAGATTTCTTTCATTGTAGACATGGCAGTTTTGAACACAAGTGACTGAGGTTCCTTATGAAAAGTCCAGTAAACAATGTTTTGAAATCTACCTTTTAAAGTTTTATTTCAAACTTTAATACTAGATTTTCATCCCTATTCTGCCAGAGTTTGAATCCAGACAAGTCTACCAATCTTCTGGTCATATCTCTGCATTGATACTTAGAAATCATAGATCTAAAATGACAGTTCTCCATCTTTTATTCTGCTGAACTAAAATCCTGATGATAAACATCCTGATCAGTATGGCTGTTCTCTAAATTAGGATCCAGAACTAGGGCTTGAACCCACTGGGTGTCTCAGGAGGTCACACTGGCTGCAGGGGTAGGTGTTCCACCCTGACAATCAGACAAAATTACAAATCCCCCTGAACATTTTGAGTGTTTGGTACTTTGGTACCATTTTGAGCTCTTTGCAGTACGGTTCAGTGGCATTAAAACCTGGACTCTTCCATATGTGTAATCAGCATTGACAGCTTGTTAAGTAATTCTTCTGCAGCCCAGCAAGGTGAACATAAGAGATTGCCTGTGTTCCTTGGGCAGGTTGGGACCAAACGCAGACAGAGATGTTTAGAAGTATTTTCATTAGGCAGCATTTCCAGCTGTACCACTAACACTGTTCAAAATGGAAAGCAATTCTCTTCCTGGCACCATTTCAGAAGATTTAAAATGCATCATTCTAATTACTGCCTGACAAATAATCCTGGAATGCTAGCTGGGAAGTTTGCAGTGCAGACAACAGATATATTATCATCACACTGGTATATTGAACTTTTTATGATGTCTAATATCTCCAGGTTTTTAATGAGTGAAAGCATCCTTTGCCACTGGCAGAGTACAGCCCTCTAGCACACAAACTGAAGGTTCAAATGTTAGTGTGACACAGCTATAAACCCAAGGTCATTTTGTGGTAAAACAGTCTAGAAGAGTTGCCAAATCTGTCTTTGGACTACTCTTGATCACTTTGGATGGTGATTTCATTCGGTCTTTCCAGAAATTCATAGAATTCCTCCACATTAAGTTAACTCTTTGCAGTTCTGCTTTTGTTAGAGTGACCGCCTAATCTCAGGAAGATTGGGGTTTCCTTTATCAAGCCCACACATAGATCCATATCTGTTTCTAGCAGCAGAGCTCAATTCAAACTTCTTCAGAGGTCTGACTAATTAATTCTTTTCCCCCTCCCCAGGTTCCTGGCAGCAACTGGGATCTCCACATTCCAAAATACCAACAGGAACTTTGTCTTCCTCATACACACAGCCCCACTGTGGCAGTTCAGGGGATGCAGAGACTTCACTGGGCTGTGGATATGCCTGCTTTGGCTGTTGTTTGAGGAAGCTCCCATGCCAACTTTTCTAAGCATTGCCTGTCACTCGTATGAGGTGCACTCAACATGCAGAGTTGATTTAAAGCCAAAGCCTAAGTGAGTCCAAGTGAACAAGTGTGATTCACATGTCAAGAGATCAAAAGAAGTTTCAAGTGGGAAGAGCAGCCATTAGGAGAGGTAAGAAAGTAAAGACAGATTAAAGTACCCCGCGCCCCTGCAATCCCTATACAATCATGAACTGAACTGAATAACGTAACTGAAAATTTTGCTAGCTGCCATCTGTAAGCACCTCTGGCAGTAACTGCTTATCACCCAGGCTAGCAATGTGGACTGATTTCATGGTATTAGATTAATTTAAGCCCCCTCTTTTTTTTTTTTTTCTTCTAAGAAATAGCTATTTGACATAAACATCTTTGTTTGGCATATCACTAGGAGATCTGCTGCTAATTATAATGCAGAACCCAGATGCTGGTGGAGGAAATTAATCTACGTCCTGCGTAGTTTGTTGGGCTTGTTTTAGTAGGTTTGCCAAATATTTAGTGAAACCCTCATATGACTTTTATTATCTGGAGATAGATATTAAAGGGCCAAATACTGTTCTTATTCTCATTGGTGTAAACCTAGACAGCTCCATGGAGGGAAATAAATATAGTTACATTACTATGGATTTACGTGACGTTAGTCTAGTTTTACAGTACTATAAATCCTCAACAGTGGATCTAGGAAGCTAAACCCAAATACTCCATCATCTAAACCCGGGTTCTTCTCTTAGCTGAAAAGCACACTTTCGATCCTGAGCAAAATGCCAGTATTCAACATGTGTTTTGCTAAATTGGTATACAGAAATCACTTTTATTTTGCAAGTTGGCCTACAGAAAACAACTGTGGAATAACTGGCATCAAAATGACTCTGTTCAGAAAAGCAAAAATGTTTCATTACAAAACAATTCAAGCTATGAGCTGCTCCAGGGGCAACGAACCTCATTTGCCTGCTTGTTTCACCTGAGTTTCCCACAACACCCTGTAACACATCACCAGCAGAGGAAGGCCTCTGGTGGTGGAAGCTGTCTGTACAGGCACGGCAACCCCAGGGCGAGTGCCAGCCTTGGACATACAGACTACGGACCTGAAGTCCCAGGAGGCACCAAGAGCTCACCTGGGCCCAAGGGAAGCTCACACTCCTCCAAAGGAAAACATTTCAGTTCCACTAGGAAAAATGGTCCAACCAAACAAAAAAGAAAGTACATGTTTCAGCTGCAGAAAAATTGACTATTTCTCTGTAGAAAACATTGGGGTTTTGCTAATGTCCTCTTTCCCCACCCATTTTTACAACATAATATTTTCCTGTTACAAAACTGGGAGGTGGGGAACCACCAAAATAACTGGTATTTCCCACACAGAAAACAAATGTAAGCTTTCGTCTCTAAGCTTTAAACTAACTAAAAAACAAACCAAAAAAACCCAACAACCTTTAAACCAAAAATCCCCAAAGTCAGCATTCCCCAAACAGAAGCAAATCTATGTTGTGAAAAGTGTATTTTCCATGAGAAACAAAACTGACAGAAAATTTCCCACCCTGCTCGCAGACAAAACTGAGTAAGCCAGAAAGCATCCCTGTATGCCAGCTGACATTTAAGGCAGTAGTATCATTTAAGCAATACAGACCTAAAGACAGGAAATTTCCTAGGGAAAAAAATAAAAACCCTGCTGAGAGATGATAACCTCTGGTACAATGAATGGCTGCTAACCCCAGCTGGTCATCATTTGCAGGAAATGCCATAGCCCTCAACTAGGGTGATGATTTTAGAAAGAAAACAGATATTTATAAAGTAATAATATAAATTTTTAATTTAAATAGATGATGTGGTTTCATTTATGGCATTTACAGTGCATCGTTAATTGTAGTTACCCTGTTGGAAAGCCACTTTTCAGAGAAGCACTAGGTCCTATGATTATCAGTGTGAAACAGGCTGCTGCTATCAGAAGGGGTGGAGGAAAAGGAGCTTTGCAGCAAGACCCCTGTCAGTAAGACACGATTTCCCATTTCGTGGAACAGGCTGCGGAGACCAACTCACAAGTTAAGAGATCCTCAGGGATCCATGTAGATCAAAGTAATTTACAGGAGCCTGAGGCTAGCTGTACAAACTGAGCAGAGCCCAGTTCTCAGCCTGACAGTAATTGAGTAGGACAGATTTTAGGCAAAACAAGTTCCTGCTTTGTGTAGTATTTGGAAGGCCTCCACGGTTTGTTCCTATGCAGGTACAATAAGCAGCAGCAGAGCAAGTTCTCTGTTGAGGGGATCCTCTTTTATTGCAGATTCAAAGACACTGCCACCAAATAAATCACTTCAGAACATTTATTGTCTCTCTTACATCCTTTTGCTCTGATATTCTCTGTGGAGCTGTTTGCCACCTGAGTTTGCTCTGCGTTTTGCCCCGACTACACAGGTTTAATTTTCAAGTGTCTTTTCCAAGCCAGAAGGGGCAGAAGTAATTTGCTATGTTAGCAGGCAGGTTAAGTATCTTTCCATGCAGCAGCAAATGCTTATCCTTTTTGACAGATGCGTCTGGAGCAGCAGAGGGTACGCTCACCTTTGATGTGGGTTTGGAGAGCTCCAGTGTTTTGTGTAGTCTTTTGGGCTAAAGCAAACACAACATAATTTGCTTTTCTGCAGCATGGTTCCAACTCAAGCTAGAATTTGGCAAAGCAAAACAATGCTAATAAAGCAAGTGTGAAGGAAATCCGAATATTCATGATTTGCATGGCAATGTCTTCTGCACTCCTTTGGACACTAGAGTAAAAATGGGACCTTAGACTTGCATTATTCTGCTAGAAGCCCAGCTACACATCACAGCTCTCCTATCGGCACTACCCAGAAACCAGAGTTCAACCTTGTTTTCCAGGGGAAGACCTTCAGCTAACACCTCATGCTGCAGCTGCTCAGAAGATAAAACTTTCTCCCCGCACAGGGATCTGAGGGACAGAGGTTTTGAGCGGAACACCTCTGAGGACAGTGGTAAGAGCACAGAAGCCCCAGGCTTTTCACCCCATGTACACCCCATAAATTCATGAATGGAGTCAGGGTATAGAGGATGCAGTTTACAAACTACTCCAGTTACCAGTCTAAAGGGAAAGAAAAAGCTGGAGACAGCACAACCTCTCCTTTCTAAACTGCAACAGGGTTTCCAGAATCACAGAAATCACAGCAGAAATGTGGTTGCCGTACATTTAAGAAACTGACTTCAGGTGGGCAACCTGCTCTGACAGATTTTGCATTAACGTGCCAAACTGTACTTGCTAACACTTCACATCAAAAAGCAGGTGCACGCATACATGTGCAAGCAGCAAACCAGGACTCCAAGCCCTGATCCAGTTGGAGCTCGATCTAAGGAAGCATGGGACACTGCCAGGGTTCGAACATGAGGCTTGGCTCCAGAAAGGATGGGAACCACTAGACGACACACTTCTTTGGCACAGGTGGAGCCCAACCCCAGAGATCTGGAAGACAACCAAGTACAGACAAGCCACTACAGCCAGCATTCAACACAGCTTCACACAAGCGTCCTCTTGTAACCTTCTACCTTTACAATCATTTGCACAGTGAAACGGCAGTAGCAAACTGCAATATGAAGAAGAGTAATGCTTTCAGAAATCAGTGTGATATACGTCCCTGTAGAATAATTCTTCATACAGGTAAACATTGTCCAATTATTCTTGTGGTATACTTCTGATTGTCATTCAGTCCACAATGAATGCTATCAGTGTAGTAAGCTAATAGAATTGAAATGTTAACTAAGATTATTGATAGAGCCCTGTATCTAGTCCATTATAATCTCTGCCTAGAGATTGTGGAGTTCATAATAGCTAGTAATAAAATATTTTTGTCCACAGAGAAGATAACCACTGCATGTATACTTTGCTTAAAAGCAGTCAATGACTTAAAATTTCTAAATATACAATGCTTGTTCCAACTAATATGGCATTATTGTTTCATAAAGAGTTGCTTGCACTGTCCTTTTAGTTACAAATTCTGTTTTTTCAAGGACAACCTAATACAGTCATTTAAATTGCTGGTGTTTATATCTCTAATAAACTGTAACCCGATAATCAGGGACTATAAAGGATTATTTTTTTCTCTTACATCATCACAGAGCAGCCGTAAAAGTACAAAATCCACAGAACCGTGTGTACCTAGTCCTAATGACAAACACAGGGCTTCATCCTTCTGGCCTCAGCAAAACCCGATAGACTGGGCCCCCGAACAAAAAGGCTAAAACAGTTGTTCCCCTCAAATATTTACTCATACTTCCTCCTTTCTCAAACCAGATGCCAAGCTCCTGTTGCCTCTTTACTTTCAAGAGTATTTGGCTCTTTGCTTTAATTCTTCTTGTGCTCTGTATGAGCAGAAATGCCTTGTGCAGATCGCGCCCGCTGTCACATTTACACCAGGAAGGGACTGGGAGAAGAGCTGCTGCTTCTGTTTTACAAGAGTGCTTTGGGCGTTGGCATGTATATACACAAAGTGGCTGTTTTACTTCCTCCTCAAGAAATTTTATTGACTTATTTATTATGCCTTCATTTTACTTAGGGTGGACAGAAACACCCTGTTTAGATTCACTTTTATATAGAAATCCAGCAGCAGCAGGGAAACTACTGTTCCCTGTGCTAATATTACAAGAACACAAGGATGGCCTCACTGAGGCAGATGAAAATCTACTTGTACAATTTGTTTTGTCCACCTCATTCCCACTTACCCCGAGTGCCAGCCATCAACACCATTTCCCTCACACCTCTATAAGCTTCTCTTTTCTCCTCCCTTTCTTGGATGCCCTTTCCCCCTTCTCTTTCTGTTGGCTAAATTCAAGTTATAGCACGAATTTATGAGAAGAGGAAAATATTGGAAGGAAAATACGTCGTGGGCCAAAATGAAGCCAGGAGAGGTTTGACAGCAAACAAGGCACGTCCTCTCTTTGGGCCAGGCACATGCTCCTGCTAATATGGAGGGAACAGTGTTGCCAGCAGGGCATCTGTGGGGAGCACAGGCTGTCCCATGTGCTACCTCCCCAGAGATGGAGACAGCCTCATTCTGCTAACAGATTCTCCTGGCTTCTCCCTTTTTTAAAGGGCAGGGAAAAGAGAGGCCCATGTACAAGCAGTATAAATAAATCCAAACAGAGACATAATTAGACTGTCTTTGCAACAATACAAAAAACAGCAAAAACACAAGTCTTTAGTAATAAATTACATTTTTGGTCTTGAACATATTATAAGCACTATGGAATTGAAAGTCAACATTTTCCTTCCATTCACTAGCTCACATTTCCCTTACAATGGAGCCCCTTTTAATAGCTAATCACAGTCACCACATCCAAGGAAGGGAACAAGCAAACTGGCCTACAAGTCTTCAGCTCTGCGAGGTAGCAGCTGCGTGAAAGATTTCAGGGGGAGGTTGGACCCAGTCAAGGCACAAAGGGGACACCGGGGACAGCTGCAGTCCTGGGTAGCTTTGCTAAAAAACACTCTCCAGAATCAAGGGCTCTGGGATCCACAGCCATCTATGAAGCCAATAGCTAAACCCTCTTCCATTGCAGTTTTTATTACCAATGGTTTTATCATTTCTCCACAGCAATACCAGTGAGCATTAATTCTGTTTCTTCTTTGTATCATTTGAGCTGATTATCTCTACTCAGTCATGATTTTCTCTGGCACCCAGAAAGGTATGCCAAGCTCAGCTCCACAGACTACGTGCTGTCATTTATACCAGCACAAAGCAGATGGAAATCGCCTCAGGATCAAGATGGCATTCGCTACCTGCTCGCTCCACTGCAGGCGACCACTCCCCTTCAGCCAGATGCAGTGCAATGGCGATTCCAGCCTCAGGCCTTTAAAGGCTGCAGCTCTGCTCTGTCCTGTTCCCTTGCCAATGGGGCTGTCTATAAAGTTTTCAGCAAGGCACATTTATTGAAACTCCGAGGGAACCAAGGATTCATTAAATGCCCTATCAGATGTAAAATACATTTTGCATAGTCCTGCAAAGGAAATTTCCGCACTAAGGTCAGAAGAAGTCACTGCCAAATATTTCAGAGGAATAATGTTTATAGATTGAGACTGATTCCCTTCTCCCTGTTGGAGCTACAGCCATAGAGAGTCAGTGTAAGCCAAAACAGAATCAGGTTCTGACTGATTTTAAAGTACTGCATTGCTGAACCACTAACTAGGTGTGGCAATTGGGTGGAAAAGCTATTAGTAGCAAACAAATAATTTTGGCTACCTGGGAGTTAGGAACTCAGGAAAGAGAGGAAAATGGGGAAAAGACATCAAGCACAACCAATAGCGTTAAATGGGTCAGAGTTTAGGAATGCAAAAGCTTGTCGTGTCCTTTTAATTATAAGGGTGAGTTTAAGAATAAAAGACAATTACAGCTGAAAAAACACCTCACTTAAAGACAAGTGAATAGTTCTACATCCTGCATCCTTCCAAAAGAAACATTTCTAAGGTGGAATATATACATAAAATACCATCAGAAACTCAGTAACAATTTTGTTTTTAAAACTTCTGACCCATAGAGCATTCCCTTCCTAAGAATGTATTCTAGGTGTGAAAAGTCACTTTGTAAACACATTATGATTTTACAAAGGCCACAGCCTTTGTGTTGGAGCAGAAGTGTTCTCCAGTCAAGTAAAAAAGCAAGACCAATCCGTAGAGCTCCCCAGGTACAGTCATCCTGTCCCCAGCCACAGCATCTCTCCATGGGCCTTCAGAGATGGACTAAGCAACATGGCACCACATACATCTTCCACTAATATCAGGCCTGTTATTTAGCCTTCACCTTTCCAAGTTCTGGATCCCATTTCTGCTCATGCTGGTACCAACAGACACTAGTGAAAAGCCACAACTTGACTCTCTCATTTCCTGGGCTACCCAGGCAGACATAATGTAAAGGTTACCGAGCTAACGTGGGAGTCACAAGCCCTTCTACTCGGAACCGCAGCTTTGGGTCTTCAATGCTGTTCTGAACTGTTTCTTTTGATCCTGAAAGTTTTGTAATTTTAAAGTCTGGCCTCAAGGGGGAGATGCCAGAGTTAAGGATCTTCTTTGATCAGCATGTGCACGTTTTAATAGTCTTAAAATTCTCGTAGTCCCAAATTGCATTGCCAAGATAATCGTCTCCTACAATTTCCCTTAACCTTTGAGCTATGCTTTCAGTGACAACTCACAGGGACCTTCTGCCAGCTGGAACCTGACCATTGCTCCTGAAATACAAATCCACATCAGTGAGTTTGTCCCAGTCAATTCTACAAGTCAAATCTGAAACCCATCCTTGTCAATGGGAGCCCAGAACTGATCCCATTGGCTGGATCAGATTTTTGCACCAAGCACACACTGATTATAGGAATGCCAAATGCTTTGCAGGATCATATCCTTGGCTTCCATTAATTTGCAGCACATCTTTCCAGACACAGCTAAAGTAGTAATCTGCTCAATTTTCCACAGTTTGGACAAAAATATAGCTATTTGGTATCCTGCTCTCAGCAGTATGGACATCAACCCAAACCTGTCTCAGCTAAATTGACCTAAACTCTCTGCTGCTTCTTGCAGCTCGTTCCCCATGGCACATTTGGCTTTCTCATCAGGATAAGCTTGGTGCCATGCACTTCATGCCATCTATTCCACAGGGCAACATATTTACAGTGTTTACAAAACAGAAAATATTTGCAGCATTCGTTTCATCAGGGTGTTCAAACACTCCACATCTCTAATGATAGATCATGCACCACCAGGCTGCTTTGAGGAGCCTGAGATAATATGGAAGAGCCATATTATGAGCTCAAGCTGAGGTCAAAAGCCTACAAATAGTTTTCAGATAAATTCACTGAAGTGGGACATACTAAGTGAGCAATACCTTGAGAATATTACTGCACTTAATTTTGTTACTGAATGTGAGAAGGAGTACAGACACATGTAACTTCTGGGCATGCAGGAAGGCAGGTGTGCAGCTGATGAATCAAGGTGGATCAGTGGATAATAAACAAAGCCTTCCACTTATTTAGGAGCTCTGGTCCAAGCACAACATCCCTGCACCATGAGAATACATTCAAGACACAAGGTGGACACTGCTGGCTCAGTCAGCAGCCTATCTCAGACCTCGTGGCACTTAGGTGGGGTTCAGGGACAGAAAATTCTGATAGTCAAGGCTGAGTTTGGTTCAAGCCTGATCTCATCCTTTATCAGAAGATTGACTTTATTCTGTCCATTTACTATAGCAAAGACGTACCGCTTCCCTTCAAACTATGGCCACATGGAAAGACCAGCTGTCAAATGTCCTTTCCAAGGGAAAAGAGGGTTCTTCTCAAGCATCTTAAAGTTATGAGCAAATGTATTGCCTCCTGTACATTTGTCTAAAGTCCCTTTCCCTTAAACGTAAATCTGTGCTGTAACCACGACTTGTATTCTTATGCAGCTTTTTTCAGGTATCCATAAGCAAATACTTGAAGCGTTTGTAATACTTGAAGTATTTGTGCTTTAAACCCAGCCTGACTTGCCTAGGTTTTGCATCATATAAAAAGCTGAGCATTGTATCTAGCTCTGGCACAAACACAGATTTGTTGGGGAGGAGATTGGCAGGTAAATCAGGGGGTTAATATCCTGGTGCGTTTCCAGCAGCCCCCTGCAGAACAGGCAGGCTTTCTCTAAACAAAACCAAAACGGAAGCAGTCCATGCTGCTGGCAGCAGCACACACCACTGGAGGTGTCCTCCCATTCCCCTGCAGACAGCAATGGTGGGGAGCTGCACTGCAGCAGGATAACGCCAGCGCTGGTGGGAAGGTGGCCTCTGCCCAGCAAGTCCCATGCTGCTCCCAGCTCATGCGTACAGATACACTCTCTGTATCTGTGGCACATTCCTGCATGTGCTGCATCTCTTGGCGTCCAATGCACATGGTGAGGACTGGTAAAGCAGTTGAGCAAAGGGAAATCTCAGTACAGTATCACTTGTCCATTCAAGTTCTCCACAGATATTAACGGGACAGATGGAATAAGTGATGGGCTCTAAGTAATCCAGCTTCTACCGGCTCCAACTGGAGCTTGAAGATAATATATACAGACAAAAAAATCTCTAACTCTAAAGTAGATTTACAAAGCAACAGATAATTTGGCTGAACAAAGCCGAGTTATCAGACATTTGCAAAGCCCTAAGCTCACCTAAAGGCACAAAGAATTCAAGAAAGTATCAAAAAAGTTATACAGGGAAA
>NW_008824035.1:2085482-2100585 GCF_000699105.1 Pygoscelis adeliae
AGAATAAAATAAATCCCCCTAACGTACCACAAATATCAGCCACCACACACTACCTACAAACCATATGTTTTTCCCATCTGTTCTGTTATCTTCAACTAAATTTATAGTATTTGGGCTATCGGAAGAATTGTCAAGCCTGAGCTGGGCAGCATTATAAAACCTAGGTGTTATTACACTTTAAAAGACATTTTCCCCTCCCCCTACCACACCAGACACAAGATTATACATTTCTCTTGCTGCCTCCTGGCTCTGGTACTACAGAGGATGCTATGCTTGTGCTCAGCTACAGTAAGTGGTAAGGGCATCCCCAGCCCCCCAACGAAAGAATAGTTCCTCTGCTTTTCTGTTTTTCCTCTCTCTTCCCCACCCTTCTCTCTAGGTAGGTCAAAGAGAGGTGCTGAGGCTGCAGGGCTGCTTCCTGCAGTGCTGTGAACCAGCGAAGCCCACGTAAGTCAGCAGGGAGCTCCTAGTTCTGCCCCAGTGAGGGCCAGCTCTCTGGGGCAGGGCTCCAGGAGTACCACTTGAATTCTCCAGCTGCTGGGCCAGAGTTTCAAATTTGAACCAACAGAGGTTGTAGATCAGTGCTGTGTTCATGTAATGGTAGTACAGGAAAAGGTCCGGGGCAGGAGAGCAATGGTGTGCTTCAAAACATACAAGAAGCAGAGGTCTCCTTGGGAAGTAAACAATGAGGCCCCATAGGTTATCACCAGCATCATGAAATGAAAAGGGCACCTTCCCTTCCCTGCTGTCCAGCTGCATCATAAGCCAGAAAGCACCGTGGGCTGCTTCTACCCTAGCACAGAGCCTCCTTCCACTGACTGCATGCCACCGCCACTGAGGAATCCAAGAGCTTTTAGGTGGTCTAAGAAAAAGCACTTCTAAACACAGCCTGGATGGAAGGCTTTCAGAAAAACCTTCAGAAAAACCAACCCTTTCAGAAAAAAAATCACAGGAAGTCTACCCCTTCACTGCTAATCCTACAGCCAGTGTTTTAGGAAGAGCTCAGCACACTGGATATATAAACTCCTTAAAAATACAGCCCTACTTTTGGGGGCCACATTTCTAAGAGGTGTTCTCCATTGTGTGCTTCCATCCATGGCATGTTAGCTCTCTCCCGCATATGCAGCAACAGTGCTTTTAAGAGTGTGCACACAGAGGGAAACCACTTGGAAAAACCCAACCCTGACTGTCAAGTCAAATAACAGTCCTTCATGCTGAACCCTACCCCCTTCAGGCACAAGACTCCAGTTTGTGTATCGCTTGCAGTAGCTGTCTACCTCTCAGCACCTCCATCCAGAAAGCAACGTGACTCACACAGCTCCAAAAGCCTCCTAGGAAGCCCACAAATAAGTACAGCAGGAAAGATTCCAGTTTGTTTTTTCACTTGCAAAGGATTACGGTAAACGTAACGATTTTCCGCACAGAAGGTCTTTAAAGAGTGCGCAGAATTCCAATAGGTGTCTCATTAATGCCAAGTCTTGGAGCAAATGGTGCCGCACTCCTGCTGTCTGGTCCACCTGCCCGTTGCCAAGTGGTTCTCTCCAGCGTTGCCTCAACCTGCCGACTGCCAGGTGATGGTCTCCTGCTGCCCCCACCCCTGCTGCGGAACCAGTGCTGCCTCTAGGATGTTCTCTCGTTTGCTTAAAGAGCTGATTTCTGAAACGTGCTAAAGCTCAGCACCGATCCCTGGGAGAGTCCAGCTTCCCCTTTGCCCTTAAACAGTGCATACGGAGGACATGCTGGCACAGCACCATCTCCCTTCTGGTTTCCAGGGTAGATGGCAGATTGCAATGCAATTTTCCTGCCAGTCCCTCTGTCTTCATGACTTTCACCTGTCGTAATCAGCAGTCATTTCCAAGCCTGCCACTGTCACAGAAGAGACAGATGAGTTCAGAAAGGAGTGAGAAGTGCTGTTTCATTCTTACAAATGTTGCTGCACAGAACAGGATTGTAGGTATCAATTCAAACTGCACTTTTTTTTTTTTTTTTTTAAAAGATTTTTTCAGTAAAGGGAAGGACTTGCATCAGGGACTCCCATATACAGGAAAGTAGGAGCAGGCTACAGAGTCAGTCCCCTCCCTTTCTTTCTCATAATATTCAAGCAAGTCTAGGCCAGGTGGAGCACCAAACACCCTAGAGTGCCCTGGAGAGTGGTAATGAGGGCAGGCAGGCAATGTGGGTGCAAATCCCACTTCTAGGCAGTAATTTCCCTGGCTTTTACTACAAATAGAGCTGTATAAAAAAAAATGGAGTTTGGGGTTCAGTGGCTGAGCAGAAATATTAGAAAATTAAATTTTACAATGAACAGGAGGACTCTTAAGAAAGTCTGCTTTTGATGAAAAAATGTTTATCATTATTTAACCCTTTCAGAAAAAAAAATCTAAATTAAAAAAAAAGGAAACCACTCTTCCAAAACATTGTCCTTCCTTTTTTCTAGACAGAATAGAAAAAAATACATCAATTAATAAATTTGAGTTTGTAAGCTTGAATCATCACTGCAGAAAAAGTGTCCATCTCTACATTACAAATGCCCCAACTGAAACGCTTTTGGAAGTGCAAAGCAGGTTTTTTTGATACAGGTATAGCTATATGGCTATAATGCAAAATATTTCAACCCTTATAGCCAAAACTATTCATTGAATTTGATCCAAATTAATAGTTAGCTTTGATTGGTCCAAAATTGCATTTGGAGAAATGAAACTGATTAGGTAAAAATAATTAATCTAGCTTTTTAGGCAAGTTGTTTGTCTTTCAATAGCTTTATATTCAATACTGCATTCAATGCTGTGTAACAAACATACTAAATTTACAAAAATTGTTCCATTCTTCAAATCTTCCTAAAATCTTGTTAGCAGGGTTGGGTCCTTTTTCCCTAGACATATCCCCTGTAATAACTCATTACGAGTCCAAACTCCACCCTTCGTAATGTCTATGTAGGGCTGATGAAAGGCAGTCACACAGCCAATAGAAGAGATTCCTGAGAAAGGAAGAACTCTGCTCATTTTGATCCAAGGAAGAGTGCAGAGGATTACCAAATACATCTTCACTTTTGAAAAGCAAAGAAATCCGTTCTGGAACTGACAAATGTGAATCCAGGAGCCCTACAATGCCATTCGGAGAGGGTCACTTTTAGAGTAGACCAGGCCATGGAAGCCACCCATGTTTGGAGAAAATAAAAACTTCTATTCCAAAGTTAATCCAGGATTTCAGAAGTTCTTTTGTATATAATACTTGAAAGAGATCATTGTACAGGATAAGCAAAGATAAAATCTTGCACAAGGGCAAAAAAGCAGGCCTGTCACACCAGATTTAGAAGCAGGTCTACTACTGCATTCATTCATCTACATGTTCAGGAGCACGCATACGTACACATGCGATGCACACATGCAGGCATGCTCACTCACTTAAGCTGAAATCTGCTTCATCTCACAATTACTGCCCCTAAGTAAAGCAACGTGCTGCTGATGTCGCAAGGTAGGACAGTTGGTCTGTGATCAACCAGCCAGCCAGAAAGAACAACACCACTGGGGATGCACAGTTTTGCCTTTTCCCACATTGAATGGGGCATTAACTTCAAAGTCTATGATCCCTTAAATCTTTAACAATAATTAATAGGAGAAAGATGACTAATATTTGTGTTTGCCCTTAAACCTGCTCTCAGGGGAGAGAATAAAAGCTCAAAGAAAATGACATTTTGTGCAAGTAAAGTCAACAATATTAGTTATTCCTGAATTGATTTGTCTTAACTCTGGTGTTAATGCTTTACTTGGCCTTGTGCTCCCGAGTGGATTGCATTTAGCACTTCAGTTCCTAAAGCATGAGATATTTCACTGCATAGGTCTCCCTGTGCTAACTAGAGCAACCTGAGGGCTGCAGCAATATCTGCCAGTTGCCATGGGCTACTGCAGCCCTGAGGAACTGTCACAGCCCAAGGAAAATCAGCTCACCATCCAGTCCTGGATCCCAGGCCTTGGGCTTGTGGCCTCCAGAGTGCCCCTAGAGCTGGGGTACGGGACCCTGCAGGCAACCAACACACCAGGTGGGCTGACACTTTCCTAGCCCAAGGGAAGATTCACATATATTCTCTCTAGGTGTTAGCTTCAACATTGACCTCAGTGAGTCAATATTTCATTTCAGAAGGTTTGTTTTCGTTAGACATAAGTAGTGTGATGGATTTTTTTTTCTCCAGTCAAGATCAATGTATCCTTCTATTCTGACAAGCAAATTTACAATATGATTTTAAGAGGACTCCAAGTTCACATCATCTCTAATGTGCCACCTCAGGGAAAACTTAAAAATTAGAAAGCTGTTCTTTCACACCAGCCAGAGGTCTGATGGGCAAAGCCAGGTTTCTTCCATCCTGTGTGTAACAGCCATACCAAGAGAGGCTGCACAAATAGAAAGAGAGTTCAGAGAGACTAAGCCAGTAGAAAAGACAAACTCTCCAGTTTTTCTGTGTCAGCTTTAAACGACCCATGGAAAGAAAAGTGGTAAAGTTGACAATTTTTTCCTAAGCTTTCACTGCAGATGCACACAAGGCCATATTAAGATGCCTCCATTGCTTTGTGCATGCCAGTATGCTAAGCCAGGTCAGCAAACCCCAAGCACTGCTCACTCCTGAGCCAGGTACGGCAGGCAGTGAGAATTTGTTCGAGTCCCCTGCAGAGGTCATGGGGAAGTTGGGCGATATAGGAATGTCCTGTGGTAAGGAGATTTTCCCATCTCCAGCTCTGCTGAGTGCTCTGCACCAACAGCACAATCTAAAGCCACCCCAAAACAAGGTGAGCCTGGGCCAGAAAGCATGGAGCTAGCAATTGCATTCCACATTCCCTCTGTTCCCCGTCCAGGCAAACTTGCTACCATATTCAAGAACAGGATGAGCCTCAGGACCCAGAAAATGGCCAGATGAGTAAACTAGCCCTGGAGTCCAGCCCAAATTTCAAGGATCTGAATTTCCTTTGGAATTTTGAAGCCCACAAATTTCTTATTATTCTTGCCTTGGTTTAGACACCCCTTTATGCCAGGCTGCCATTTACAGCTGCCATTTAAAAACTATTTAAATGAAGATAGGAAAAGAAAAATTTCATTAGATTTTGTCTGACCACTTCAGATTCCTACCAATGGAGCAAAACCGAGATGGAAACCGAATGTCCCTTATTTCAGGAGAGCTCACTGCAAGGGCCTGATCCAAAAGCCACTAAGCTAAATGGGGGTCCTTGGATTAGGTTCTTAACAAGTTTCAGATGCTCAGTCATTTCCATCAGTCATTTGCAGAGATGGGAATAAACTTCAAAGGGTTTGATGTAGAACTGAACTTCCAAGACTTTGGATCTGAACATCCTGGGACTTGTAGGTATGTTTCCAATCATCTGCAGATGCAGCCTGCAATGAAAGGAAACAGATCCCTAAAGGTTCTCTATTTTGCAGACAGAAAGGTCAAAAAAAAAAAAAAAAAAGTGTTTTGTTTGCAGGAGATGGTCAGTTCATTCTCCCACTGATTCTTATCAAACCCTCACACAAGCCAGCTGTGAACCACAGACGGAGCCAAACTACTGGAATTTAATAGCTCATTCTCCAAAATGTATTGGCTCATAAACATACACTGTGTTCTCATTCAGTGCTAATTTACTTTAACAATAAACTTATTGTGACTTGTATTCCCACTTCAAAGACAGTTTTTATGTGGCAAATGGGAGGGGCATAAGTGGGAGTTTTCCTCTGGTGAATGAAACAAAGATACAGTAAGGTGAAGAAAAAAGCTCAGTAATTATCCTCCATAGGGTGTAAGACTATAAAATAGCAGTGCCTCAAATTATTTGCAGACATGTCCACATTTGAGAGAAATAAAATCTTTCAGAGGATAACACACCTGTGCCACGGGTAATTGCCCTCGCTTGCAAATTAGGACTGGCCCAACAGATGTTTATTCCACCACACACAGACAGCAAAAGCAGTAGGAAAGGCTTTGCCTCTTTGCAGAAGTGGAAAATGATTAAACCCACCATAAACTGGTACAAATCAGCTTTGCCCATACCTCTTCCTACAGTGGCTGCTTTAGCACAGAGAGCTGATCATCTCTTGACAGGGTAAGCACAGATGTGAGCCAGCCCAGAGGCTGCCTGGGAGGTGGGCAAGACTTGGAGAGAGCAAGAAAGTAAACCTGCATCTATGGGAGGGTGCCAATAGCCAAGGACATGCAGGCAGAGCAGCCTTGAGGCGCACAGGGAAGAGGCAGGCAGGTGGAAGAGGGCTCCAGCATACCTGTGAGACCCCATCAAGCCCTGGCACAGAGCCCTGGCAGCAAAGCTCCTACAGTGATTGCTGTGGGAGGACCCACCCACCCTAGCATCAGAACAACTTGGACCCAGCAGCCTAAGCTTAAGACAAACTGGCACTTGGGCATTTTTGAAGCCGTGTCCAGGGTTTTCCAGCAGGGTTTACAACCCCATCCCAGCATGCCTGGCTGGGCTAGCCCTGCCACAACCCTGCAAGACTGCAATACTAAGGGATGGATTCCTAAAGGCACCTGGGGCCCCACTCCCATTGATTTAGCTCAAAAAAAAAAAAAACCCAAACAAACAAAAAAAACCACAAACCCACGAAAACAAAATGTGTCTGTGAGGAGCTGGCTTTAGCATCTCCCCTTTCTGTTGTTCTTCTGTCTTTAGCAAAAGCATTTTGCTTTCCTTTCTCTTCCTAAGCAGTCCCAGATTCCTTCCATGGCACCACTTAATTCAATCCAACCACCCCTGGTGTACAATGTCTCCCCAACATTATCAAAGGCTCTACTCTGGAAGAGCAACCCAACAGAAAAGCTGCTTGCAGGATGTTGGAAGGGACAAGGTCAGCCTGACTTCCACCCTGTATGTCACAGCTGCCTGGAAAAATGCTGACTAAAACAGTTTTTCTTGAAAAAGATCAATATCATTTTGTTCAAACCAAAATGTTTGGGGAAACATGTCGATTATGATAAAACTGTAATGGGGAAAATAGTCCAAACATTCCATTGCAATCATATCATATAGTTAATGCTACAGTAAATATTTACATTGACCCTTTGTAGCCATGCATTTCATATTTAATATGACTATTACATTTAACATTAAATCTAATAGAAGAATTTCTAGCGAAATAATCAACATTTCCCTGAATTTGCTTCACATAAGATGCTGAGATTTTCATTTTTCACTTCAATTACAAATGAATTTTACTTCTTAAACACTTAGACTTCCTGCCAGGCAGGAACTTTGGCTCCTCACCACCAACAGTCCAAGGTCAGAGTAGTTTACCGGAATCACTGGTACACCTCCAGCTTCTTGCTCCTGCAAGAGTGACTGGGAGATAGTCCACCAAACAGGTTATCATGGGGCAAAGCTGGCTGCTTCAGCACAGAGCAGACATGGTCAGCACACCAGAAGTGAAAAGTCAAAGACAGCGCTACCGGCCAGAGCCTGCTCCTAGCACACCTCTCAGTCTGCCAAATGGTCTCTCATCATGTGTAGGCAATTGGAGACTTGCGTTTAACAGCAGCAATTTTTTGCTATTTTGTCCCAGTTTGTCAGTCTGTCCCTGAAGATATTACTATTCCCTTCTACCTGCTGACCAGCCGGTGATCTCCATCTTGTATGTGTCACATACATTCACATATGTAATTAAAAACAACCCCATTTTACCCAAGTGCACTAGGAGATACATCACTCAAAGCACCATGTTAAGTCATAGCCTCAGCAGCACGGGCCAGGGGCCAGGAGTGGTGGCAGCTAGAAAGACACCACCTCTGAGGTGTGTTAGACCTACCATGTTTAATTTGCAATTCATTTGTTGTGCTTGCTCTGCAGCTGAAGGGCCTACTTGCAAGACTGAGCTCTTGAGGTAGGGAGCTTCTTGTTATGCCCCACAGCTATATACATGTGTCATTAGAGAAGTCTGCCTGAAGAAAAGGTCTCAAAATTTTTTGCACAGCTGCCATCTACTTTTCTTAAGCATGGCATTCATTTAGGTATATCTCTATCTATATACTTTATATATACAGATATATATACTTTATATATATCCATTGTAATCATTTAGCCTAGCAAAATACTTCTGGGATTTTCTATCTGTTTCCAGCCTTGATGGTGGACACACACGTAAAGGTGTTTGAGCAGAGGCACTACAAGCATGTTTAGAGTAAATACTTGAAGAGTAGTCTTTGAAGCCAGCCACATTGTCTTTCCCAAGAACCCATCACACTTTCTTCTTCTTCCTTGCCTTCTAGTTGACTTCAAGCAATTAATTTTCTGAAATGCCAAATACATTTCCCTCCATCACTCAAACCCACATGTGCTGCCTGGTGTCACCAGCCTCATTTTCCTATCAGAAATGCTCTAACTGACCCTGCTTTGCACATGGAGGTTGGACTAGATGGTCTCAAGAGATCTCTTCCAGCCTCAACTGTTTCCCATCACAGCAAAACCAAACCAATGTGGGAGAAAAACCTCAACAATAAAAATAGTTACTTCCAAAGGAACAAACTCTGTTCCTCCTACTTCATTCACACCCTGCTACTGCACCCTTTTCCAGAATACCCCCCAATACTTCATACAGTCAAAACCTGATGCATTTCTATCAGTTAGATGCAAACAGGAGTCTTGCCAAAATAGTTAGCAGGAGTCTTGCAATATTTGTCAAGCATCTTACAGCACCAACTGTGAGTCAGGTGAATGTGGGAGAATTTTAACTTGCATTTGTTTAACCCACACACTGGTAAGCTGTTCCAGTTACTGGAGGGGGGGGGATGGGACGGGACAGAGTGTTTAAAACAGAAGCCCAATGCACCTGAATAACCAGAAGTCAGAAGGCATTTGAGGGGCTTTTACTCTAAAGTCTCATAATTTTTAAGACTCTTTTGGTGCACCTGAATTTTAGTTTATCAATAGCTGGGCTTGAGAATATCATATTATCAACTGAGAATGGTTTTGAACATTATAATGTAAAATAAATCACTTTGCCTTATAACTGTAATTTTTGTATATTGCATATAGTACATGTTATAAAATATTTCAACTGGATTAGGAAACCTAGGACTCAAAGTAGGCTGAAAAAAGATGTAGTTAATTTCCTGGCATTTGCAGGGTAATTTGAGCAGCTTCTTTTCTCCTCTTGCTTCACCAAAGGACTGTGACTATGCCGAGACCCCACAGATCTAGTACCCTAGAGGGGATTTCCAACCAATCCGCATATATACAATGGTTTGGGGAATCTCAGATCTCCTTTGGCCACACTGAAGGCTGACAACTGCCTTCCAGATTTTTCCAAATCCTACTTTCTTTGTATCTAGTAACATTTTATTGAGGAGAGGAATGAAAAGCATGCCTTTTGGTTTACCTGTTTTACTGCACGAACACCTCTATGCTGCCTTAGACACTTTTGAAAACAAGCATTGTTTTATGGGGCAAGTGAGAACAAGAAAAAGCCCAAGCACAACACAGCTCTATTCACCAAGTGAGTGCTGGGTGAAGCCATGTCAGCATCTGAACTGCACCCTAAGGTGCTCCTTCTGCTGTCTGTGGTAACTCACTGCCCCAAATCCCTGCCACTGCACCCCACGTCTGCAGTCACAACTGCCAGTGGGTGCTGGTGGGGGGAGTGAGCGGCCATATGCCAGCAGGGAGAGTGGAAGGGAGAGTGCCGAGGAAGGCACCCCTACTGCTTGTGGGTGCAATCAGGATGTCAATTTATCAAAAGAATTCATCTGCAATGGTCTACACTGACCATGAAATGATATTGTACATTATTTCCTTTCTATCTACACTTCCTACTAATCATGACAATCTGCAAGGAAGCGAGGCTTAATACTTAGTGTTATCATCCCAATTTTTATGTTTTCTTAAGAAGTTAGAAATAATCAAATTGAAAGCCTCAAAACAACTGTTATTTGAACTAATTCCCCAGCCCAAAAAAAACCCATATGGCCCATTTTCTCCATTAGCAATGATGGGAGAACTGAGTTAACCTAGAATCACCATTCTAATCAAGAATTCCCCTAAGAGCATTCACAGTCTTTTGCTGTGGAGAACACGGAGTGTGTGTTTCTGGCATACATGGGTTAATAGTGCTATCCAGCTGATCTGCAGTCTGTACTGCAGAATTTCTATGGTTTCTATTCCTCCTTGCTGGTCTTGAAAGCTGAGACACCAGTGATACGAGTGCTGTAGTGAGCATCCTCTCCCATGCCCATTCCCTCTGAATGCAGTTGGCAAAATAGATGCTACTGTATATTTAATATGCTGGAGTCACATAGCCCATGGATTACCTTCTAGCATCATGCCCCAAGCACACAACAGGAACTGGGACTATGAGCAGCACGGGTGGAGCAGCTATTAACCAAAATGGCTCCCTCTCAAACAAGGGTGCTGAGCCAGGGAATGGATCTAGCCTGTTTTCTCCCCAAATTACTGTAGTCCTCAGGGGCTAAATGCCTCCCCACCCCCCCAACTAAAGCCACTGCATCTTTGCCTGACACCTCTGTTACTTGAATACAGCCTGTACTTCCCACCTGTTTGTGGCCAGCCCACACTCCCTGCTGGCATACAGCCGCTCGCTCCCCCCGCCAGCACCCACTGGCAGTTGTGACTGCAGACGTGGGGTGCAGTGGCAGGGATTTGGGGCAGTGAGTTACCACAGACAGCAGAAGGAGCACCAGGGCAGCTCAGATGCTGACATGGCTTCACCCAGCACTCACTTGGTGAATGGAGCTGTGTTGTGCTTGGGCTTTTTCTTGTTCTCACTCGCCCCATAAAACAATGCTTATCTTTTGTTTTCCCCCAGGAAGGTGCGTGCCACCATTTGTGTAAGATGGGGCAAAGGTTTTTGCAGCCCTGTTCTGGCAGCCCACCCTGGCCCAACATGGTTATGCACTCCACACTTCTGTTGTTGCTGGTCCTCTATGGCTTTGACCTTATGGTTATTCCTGTGCCATTGAGGTGGGTTGGCCGGAGCAGAGGAGCAACAAGAGTTCCTTAATCTGGCAAATAAAAAAGGGAAGACTTAAAGGAGATGCTACCAATACTTCTACCAGCCCTCTGGACTGAAGACGGCTTTGCAAGGTAAGCAACAGCTTACCACTGGCAGCTCCAATCCAAGGGGCACAGCCTTCCACAATAAAGAAGAGGCAATGGCTGTAATTCAGGTTACCCTGCCGCTGTCTGTGCTCCCGTGTGCTATCACTGTGTGGTGTGCTAAGAAGCTATAGCTAATGAGGGTATGTACACCCTTGCTCATTCTTTCAGCTGCAGCACAGAAATATCCTGACATGCCCTGTGCCTCAGTTTCTCTGTAAATATAACCTATCTGTCGTAGTTCTTCCCTATACCATACTTACAACTGAAAGGTGCTGAGATGATAGCAGGAAATGGGGGGTGTAGGAGTACAGCAGTGACATGTTCTACAGCTGACCCAGGAACTCCAGAGTAAATGTATGAACCACCACTGATTGACAGAATTAGCTTATATATTCAGACCTAATGATTAAGACTACAAAAAAAAAAAAAAAAAAAAAAAAAAGTGTTGTGGTAATAGAGCAATCCCATTTTCTAACACATTTTCCACTTCCACAGAAAGCTTTATCTAGCATTAATGTCCAATATGAGAAATAGGTGTTCTTTCTGGGAAAGGTCCAGCAGCAAAGGCAAATTGTGTCTGCCATTTAAAAAAGACATGCTGTCTGTAGGAGGAGAGAGGAGACCTTGTTGTACCATTAGGTGAAAATTTATTTGCTGCATCTTTAAACTCTGGCACACTGCATCAGAAGACACCCCAGCCTACCCAGGTCTCTCATGTCAAGTACGCAGCCTCCTAGTTAATGAGTTACTTAATAGCTCATAAAGCGTCCCCGAGGCTCACCTCAAACTATAACCATTCCCATGCAGCAAACCAAGCATTGATCACACTTACGGGTGTTTTTCATATCAAATGTCAGAAAGCAGAAGAAAGACTGTACTAAGATCCAATAAATAAATTCTTGATACTTTGGGGTAGGGGGGGGGGGGGGGGGGGGGGGATGGGCATCCTGCCTGCATGTTAGGGACAGGTCCTTCTAGACTGCTCTTTCATTTGGTCACTAAAATGTGGAAAGACTAGCCCAAGCTTCGCATCAGGATCCTTCTACTGAGCTAAAACCAAGACACAGTTTCTATTTTCCTGGATGTTAGGCACAGCCATTGGCAGCTCATACAGACCTCAGCAGGAGGCAAGCGCGACAGAAGCTAAGCTTCGTTTCCTCTGGATCAAAGGGCACAATCCATTGGCACCATAACCCCAGCTAAAGTGTCTGGATGGACTTTGAAATATGCCAGAAAACGTGAGAGTTTGCAAATTAACTTTTATGTTACATCCCACTCAGCTGGTGTAGAGTGCATCAAATGCTACCATGGAGTGTGTCATAGAGCGTACTTGATGGAGGACATTTAATGTTAACATCTGTACTTACAGGGTCACTGGCAACAACAAGTGGTTATCTAAGTGACTGATGACCCAAGCCTCTAGCACAAAGGTTGCTATTTCTTTTGTATTTGTGGTTATGTCCTACTACTGATACACGTGTTTTTTTCCTCATACACAAATCCTCACTAAGAAGTTTATTAAGACTAGAGTATTAAGACTTTATTAAGACTAGACTAAGAATATAGTGCAGTTATGAACCATAAAAAAAAAAAAGAGTAAGAATTTGAAACTATCTAGCATGTACTCTTAGGGAGTTATCATTCTATCCTAAAGGGTTTTATTCCAGAAGAGATTTAGTCTAAATGAGTATTTCGCATGTAGTGACTTATGGATATGCAATGTATGCCTAAGCTAGTATATCAAATAATGAATGAAGTCTTAGCAGGAAATATAGTGCACTTATTGGAAGAAGGTTTTCCAGACAACTGTGATTTCAACAGTTACATTAGATTTATAAAATACTTCAAGAGTCAACATTTCTTCATGGTGTATCCTTGCTATATTTCATAGATTCAGCACTGCACGCAAAACTTACATTCCAAATGATGCATGCTCATGAGCAAGTAGCTTATATGTAAACATACATTCTCTGAACACATGCACCATACCTGTGCTTGCAGGCACACAGTTTGCAGTATTCAGTGTTCCTTAACTTTCTGAAAGTCTATGGGCTGTTTTAACAGGAGAATTAAATACCCTTTTCAGTAATAATCTCTCCTTCCCCCTAGCTTTCTGGAGAATTTTGTTGATATTTTTTGATTATTTTTGCTGCCAAGCCATAAAATGCACATAGTTAAGGCAGCATTGAAGTGGCTTTTGTATTCTTCCTTTGTTTCCACAAGAACAGGCTTCATTGACTCAGGAACCTTCAAAGCAGTATCACTTCACCCATGTTAGTATGCATGGCTGTGCTGCTCAAGCTGCAGAGAAGGCCTCCAAAGCTAGGCATTTCAGCATGATGCCAGCAATGACATCATCCCCCAGTGATCCTTCACAAGAACCTCATAAGTTTGGATTGGGCTGAGCAGATCTGGACGAGTGCCGGTGTGTGGTCAGGCAGAGCTTTCCAAGAGCAAGGCAGAATACTGTCCCGCTGCAGGCTCACGGAAGCACAGCATCCTGTGCCTCTGCAAATGTGGCCCCAGAGCCTGAGTGCACCCACTTGGAGAAGCATATGCCTCTGGTACAGCTCCCAGGAGCCACTTTTCCCCTTCTTCTGCATGAGACTGTTTTAACACACTTCTAAGTGCCTTTTACCCTTGTGGTGACAAGGATTGTCTAGAGGGAACTGGTTACTTACTGACCTCTGATCCCACACCTATAACTGCCGGTGCTTTATACCCACACCAACCCAGGCCAAGCCGTGGCTGTGCAGGCCCGTGGGAGGCCCCGCTCCCAGTCCTGCGTGGCTGCAGAGTGGACGGGGTAATTGAGCTGGAGGTGGTCTGCAGAACCTCACCATGCAGGGTGGCATTTGCCAAGGAAAGAAGCAGGTTGACTTTAAAAGCATCACGACACATTTAACAAAGTTGACAGAACGGGAAGAAAGAACAAGAAAACAAACTCAAGGCAAATTGCATTTGATCTGGAAATTATTAATATTTGAGACAATAAAGACAGACCCCCTGCACACTATTTGCATAGAATCCCTCCTCAGAGCCAAACCACACTTTAAAGGACTTAATCTCGAAAGAGCACTGCCGAATTCAAACAGAACTATTACCATGACTAGAGGGTTGTGGTGCCAAAAGATGTCAGATTGAACACGAAACAGAATTTTCATTCTTTTGTGTACTCCATAAATATTAACAACTTGACACCCCATAATGAAAGCAAAATGCACTTAAGCACGGGCAGAAAAACCAAACTAGCCAACCATTCTTCTTTTAGGATTACAATTGGAAATTAGTTGTAGAGGTCAGAGTTTTCCAGCATCACTGTAGGTTGGGATTAACTCCATGGACATTGTGAGTGCACAAGAGGAGAATTTGACCTTGCATGGTGCAAGAGGATTGCAAACACCATGAAATGGCCACCCCATCCTTCCAGCCCTTTGCTGGATGGAAGTAGCTGCCAAATCCTTATAGTCAGTCAATTGGCCTCAGCCAGTGCTTAAGGCCAACAAGCAGAGGAGAGAGGTGCAGCACAGGGCTATGGCACCTAGGTGGCCTGCTGAGGACCCTTCCTGAAGCAACCTAACACCCGCTGTGGCCAAAAGGCACAGCATCACCCCCTCGCATCCACTGGATGTACTGACAGAGTTTGAGAGTCACACAACGAAGAAGAAACTTCAGTGGCTGGGCAAGAAGTGACAGGGAGAGCACAGCAGCCAGGATTTGCTGTAATGCATTGCTTTGATTCATACCAGTTGAGCATTTGCCTACCAATTCTCACTTTGCTCATTTATCTGATAGAAGGATCTGTATGTCTTTAGGAAAAAAGAAGCAATTGTACCCAATCTCATCATTTAAATCAGAAAAGAAGATTTTTGTACTGTCCCCGTGCCCATCAAAAGGTAGGACATTACCTTCTAGGCAAGAACTTTCACCCTCCAAAACATGCAACAAAAAAGAAGTAGTAATGGGGGGGGGGGGGGGAACAAGCGAAGCCCCCAGCTGTG
>NW_008824035.1:2100664-2103577 GCF_000699105.1 Pygoscelis adeliae
GTAGACTCCAGCTGGTCTGTTTGGGTTTGACTTGGAATATCCACAAAGCACGGGATGTTTTGAATTCTATGTTTTGCTCCAAGCACCTCTCAACAAAACTTTACTATATATCTCTTGGAGAGAGCTGAAGAGAGCAGGAAATTGCCTCTGTGTGTGGAAAATAGTGGGGAATAAAAATAGGGAAATATTTGTTTCAATTATTTCCCCCCACCCCCACAGACTAGCAAAGGCTTTTGCACACACTATCAGGAAAGAAACATTTATAAATATTTAGGTTATTGCCCAACAGAGCGGAAGTCAGTTCTAGCACCGAGAAGGGCACAAGTCACTAAAATATAGTTGCGTAGTACCTTGCTGCTCCTCTTAAAAATAAAATAAATTAAAAAAGCAGAACATTGCTACCATCACATTTACCAGTGCCTTCACATATTTTCTTCCACCTATTTTAGGGCCAACTTCAGGAACTGAAATGAGAATTAAAGGGGCAATGGTGCATCAGGCAATAAGACTATTCCCCAACCAATCACAAATATTTCAACTTTTGACTCCTTCAGGCTTTGCAAGTCCCCAGAGAGCCTTTTGAATGCCTGCCATTTGCCTATGGCAGAGTTTCACTTGCTATGTCTGAGGCAGGAGCGAGCTAACCTCACTGAAGGCTCTGGACACCAAGACGAATAATAGCTTGGCTCAAAGAAAGCTTTTTGATAGTGAGGGTATGCATGAATGCTTTGCCTGCAAGCTCCTGTTGCAGGGATCGGGACCCGCCTGAGCTCAGAGTTGTTATGCTTCCACATCTTCCTCCAGTGCAGGAGGAAGGCACTGTGGAGTCTGTTACTTAAACAGCTTGTTTATGATTTATTATTCTATGGGAACAGGGTAGTCTTAAGTACTGTCACGTCCCTCCTGCGAGAAGGGGAGAGTGACTAAGGTTCGCAAATCCCCTCAGTGCGGATTAAGGTGAGACAACACTCAAGGTCCAAACACGAACTTCAACTTTAATGGCACCAACACATCTATAAGCATCAACCCTCTATGTCTTAATGTATCATATAAGCTAAGCAGCTTGCAGTTTCCAAACACATCCGTGACCCAGATTTGCTTTTTGTCAGTAACTATACCATTGCAGTTAACAACATCCGCCTGAAGTGCTGACATTTGAGCACCTGTATCTACTAGGAACGTAACGGGGGTCTTAAAGGGACCGAGGGGAAATGTTGTCAGTAGGTCCCCTTTACTATTTTCTCTGAACCTTCTTAAATGGCCATCCCCTGGCTCACTTACTGGGGACGGCACATCCAGTTTCCCATTCCCAGGTCAATCAAATCCTTTTCGGGGGCAGTAGGAGCCTTAGAGGCAATCGTTGCCCTATCGTCAAATTGAGGTTCTGCCCTCATACTCCCCCAAGTGGGCTGTTCAAATTTGGGGGGCATTTTCGTCTTTCCATGCTTGGATGAGCTTTTCTAAGGCCACAGTGGGCATACCATCCATTACGTCCCAGGGAATCCCCTTTTCAATTCCCTCAGCCCACAATAGGTTTCTCTTTGCCCCCAAGGTTCGTGCAGGGGGTGGGGGTCGATTTTGCTGCTGTTCCGCTCTTTGCACCGCAGTTTTCGATTTTGTGGCTCCCCCCGTGATTCCCATCCTCCTACCATAATTTATTAACTCTTGGGCTACTTCTCCCCAGGTCATGGGCCCTCCTTGTGCTCATCTCCCTCCTCGTGGGACTAGTGCGTCCTGCAAACGGTCTTGCAGTTGCACTGCATATAGATTCAAGGAATCAGGTAAACCTCGGATTAGGGGAGTCATTCTGTCGGGGTTAGCAATTAATAACATTGGGGAAGGTTGTTGAGGGACCAAACACCTATCATGCATTAATTGAAGACAAGCAGCCTTTTGCAAACTCTTGATCAAATGGTTTGTGGTCAGGGTTTCAATACACACGGGATCTCCCCTTTCCAAGGGGTCTAGACCCCCTGCCCACTAGGCAGCTCGCTGGGTTAATGACCACGGCTCCCTGGGGTCATCAGTAGTTAGGAAAACCCCTGGCCCCCAGTACCCCTGGGCCTCATCTTCTGACAACAGGATTCAGTCACCACAGGTTAGCGATACCCTCCATACATATTCCACTTCAGTTTCTTGGGCCAATCTGGTATATTTTTCTTGGGTTTTTGACATTTCGGCTGCCGAGTACGGCACCGTTCAGGTGGTGATTTGCAGAGCTCCCCCACCTTGGTCGTCATCAGTGGTCTCTGTTTTAATCACCGGCCTCATCACCACTTCCCCCTTCTTGGGGTAAAATATTCCTTGCTCAATTTCTAGCTCTTTACTTGGGTACAAAGGTCTTAGGTTCTGCTTTTCGGCCACCTGTGCCAAGCTTGTAAATCCCGGCACACTATCGGGAACAGAAACAAAATCTGTCCGGTCGGGAGATTTTTGTCCCCCTTCCTCTAATTCGGACGGCAAAATTTTCTCTCGGTCCAATGCATCTGACAGGGCCGCGTGGAGTCGCTGAGTGGTATTATGTTCAGCGGCTAGTTGGCCCTGCAGGGTTATTTGTTCTTGTAAAGATTCAACCATTTTCTCGTTGGTTCGCTTAACCAGGTGCCTCTCCTTCTGGGCTGCCACTAGCGCTGCTCCCAACACAGCACACATCGTGGCTTTCCCTTTTCCCAGTCGAGCCTTTTATTCTTTCATGAGGGTTGTGATTTTGTCCGCTACAGCTTTCGGGTCGTGCCAACTAATATGGGCCCATACCATTCCTGGTGGGGAAGGGCATGCCTTATATTCCTTTAACTTTTCAACAACAGGGGAGCAGTCAAGCACTGGCATTTCCTGGGCAGCCATGGCTTGCCACTGCTCGTACCTCTCCCAGCTTATAGCTGAGAGGTCACTTCCCGGCTCTCCCCGCCCGCG
>NW_008824035.1:2103870-2121739 GCF_000699105.1 Pygoscelis adeliae
GGGGGGGGGGGGGAGAGAAAGAGAGAGAGCTAGGAAGCGAGAGAGAGATCACCAATCCTGGATCCAGTGTCAGACCTGCCAATGGGGGGCGTCAGTGTGGAGAGCGCCCCAAGGAGACTCATGTGCGCCCCTATTTATTGGCTCCAGCCCAAGGTTTCTAGGATCTTCTCTCACCCCAGCTCCAGGAGTGGTTGAGACATTAGTCAGCCAAAGTGAGTGACACCAGGCCCCTCCCCATGGCTGGCTTCTGGAGCTTTCTCTGGGGCATTGTCAGTGCTTACAGCACAGTCACTGAGGCCTCGTCCCTTACAGGTACATTTCTGAACCTCAAACTATGTGTTAGAAACACACAGGAGAGACAGTCCCAACCTCGAAGAAACATAGAAGACGAAAAATCCTGTTTCTAGCATTAAGTAAAGTCTGTTCAAAGTCTAAGGAACCCAGCAAGCAGCTCTGTGGGGAGATATTTCTGCAACGAGTCCCTAGAAATTATTTGGCACACCAGTTACTGCCATTGTCCTGGCTCTTTCTTTAGCATAACCTTGGAAACACTGACCTTACCCATACCATCAAACACAGCCCACAGGAGCGCCTTCTGTACAAGTCTCAGACCCTCCTGAAGGGAACACAGCACTGCTTGGAAAGTCCTACAGTCTCCTACTGAGACAAATTGTATTTTCGTGCTCTGGTAAATACAAACTGTGGGTGTACCTCTGTCAAGGAAGGGTTAGAGCTCTGCAATACTCCTAATCTCTAAATTGTTTAGGTAATTTCATTTGACTTTGCTGATAGATCAGGAATGTATTTTGCAGAATCATTTACTGATTGCCCATTTCATTCCTTTTGAAGTATTCCCAGAAAGGCGAGGAAAGGACAGGGACATTTTCTTCTATATTGTCTTTCCTCCACCTGCAACCATTAAGGTATTTGGCTTTAGGTCTTGTTCACGTTTCCTCTCCCAGTGAAAGAGGGTAATTACTCTCTCTCTCTCTCTCTGCCTCTTGCTGCCCACCACTGCTCTTCCTAGTCCCCTGACAACTGCTTTAGGAGGACATGCCGGAGCAGCTGCTGTAGGAGCATACAGGGGACTGGTGACCCCTGACAGAGGTAACTCACACCAGTGCTTCTGGAAGAGGCGCACAAGCCACCTCTTGCACCATCACCCTTTTACAACTCCTTCCACAACAATGCTCTGAGGTCCCTTAGTTGCCTATACAAAAGTTGACCAAATCCAGAAAGTGCTTCACCAGGCCAACCTACATTTAAGACCCAAAAAAACCCAACAACAAAAAAAAGACAGAGAAAGAGCTATAGAGGATTTTGCCAAGGTTGTGCAGGTACTTTACTGCCCAGCCAGCAACACATTCAAGTTAGGAGCTTCTACCTTAACCCCAGCCAGTGGACCCCAACAGCCTGTCCTACTCAGCAGATGCTAGTACCTTTCCCAGGGCTCAGGATGACTTGATCCAACTTTTATGCAGGAGTACGTAAGAACAATATGGACACATTTATATGAGACAAATGTGTGTTTTTAAATTAGCTTGTTCCACAAACAGAGGCTATTGAACAGCCCCATCTGCACATGGTGAAGGCAGCAACAGCCCGGTGCATGTGTAGGAGAGGGGAAGGATGAAGCAAGGAGGAAAAAACAGGAACAAGTAGCTGAGCGCAACGTGAGGATGTAGGGAGGAGGAAAGAGGACAGACCGTCTTAACGTGGCTCAGCAGCAGGCGGGGCTGACCTGTGACACTGCTGCTGAAGCTAGTGTGAAGCAGAAGGGCAATTCCAGTGCTGTGGGTGGGGATCCTGCAGTCCCACCACCAATCTTCACTCCTCAGGGGCTTTCTGCAAGCTGCTTGGCCTAGGCAAGTCTGGCATTCACCTGAGTGCGTCTGGCAGCCCAATGGGCTGCCTACACTGTGACTGCCATAGCATTTCGCTGGGAATGAACAAGGGCCTGAAAGAGTGGAAAAGGAAAAAGCAGCCTGTTATCCTTGGGAAGGGAAAAAACACATCTTGGTCCACCTCACTGCCATCTGCTGACATGCAAGTGGCCTGTCTGGAGAAGAACAAGGATTTACAGTAACCCTGAGAGTGGCCAGACCCCAAACTTGTTGGGGAGCACTAGCTGGGGGGCAGAGTCCCCAGCACCACGTCATGAGTTAAACATCTCATTTGGGTTTGAAAGAGGCTTTTTGAAACATGCTAAAGCCCAAGCTGAAAGTTTAGAGCTCCCAAGGTGACATCCTTGGCTCTGACCAGGAAGCCAAGATGGCAGGTGCTCAGGGACAGCAGGCCTACACCAGAGCAGGAAACACCTCCTCTTGAAAAGGGGAGCTGCACCGAGAGGAAATCCATAAATACTCTGTGCCTGGGGTTTGGTCTGGAGCAAAAGCCACAGGGGGATCTCTTCAGGTCTGCGTGTAATGCTCTACAGTTTAATGATACATAGCCTTGTATCATTAAGTCTGCTGTCTGCTTAGTTGCAGATACGAGCTGAGCACTCCCTTGGAAAACCTATGGCGTTACATATCCAAATATTTGCAATTCAATGGACATTGGTCACGTAAGTCCCACAGGGCCCAGCTCAGGAGCGTATTCTCAATTTCTATGCATCTTCACCTTTATGTATGTGCTTAAAATGACTGAATACCACTGGATTGCATTATGACTGTCACCAAAAATGATGTGTTAAATATGCTTCGCCTGAACCGGCCTTAGACAATCCCAACTTTTTGCCAGAGGAAATTTGAGTAAGTCAAATTTTAAAAAAATTATGAAACCTTTTAAATAGACATATAGTCAAATTATTCTGTTGAACCTTTTGATATGTACTAAGCCCACATTTTTTTTAAAAGAATTACAATTTTGCTAATTTAATTTAAACCAGCCATGAAATCAAAGGATTTAACTGCAGTGCAGTTAATGATTCCAGTAAAAAAGCCTAGCTATTTACGTTTGACACAGAGACTTTTTCTGGCCCTTTTTAGCTGTCCATACAATACATTGTTAAGTTAAGACTTAATAACACCAGATTAATATATAACAGAGAGAGGGTGTATTGCAGCCTCATTTGCTCTGTTTAGCAAGTTCTATTAAATTCTGTTTTTCTCTCTTAGAAGATCGTAAATCTACCAATGTTCACCTTTGAGAATGAAAGTCTAAAGTGCAACTTAATATGGACAAGTCACTTGGCAAGTAATTTGTGACCCTCAGTTTGAAATCACATCAAAAGTACTTATTCTGCCAAATGGGGGATCTGAGGCCAACTGGAACATGAAGCAGAAGAGCATGTTAGTTGCCCACTTCCCCCCTCTCCCCAAGCCTGTGAACCTAACCGAGAGCCAAGCTGGTCCCACACAAACACTGCTGACGGTGAACTGAAGAAACGCTACCTGCAAGCCTTGGCTTCCTGATGAATATTGCTGTGCTGGCTGGCACTTTGGGGAATCTGTCTCTTGCCATCTTGTGGTGATGTCTGGCGGACATTACAAAATTCCTGTACCAAGAAGCACTCCGACATACTGAAACTGCTATGAGTTGCTACGGTCTACAGCACACACGTGCCAGACAACGGGCAACTGTAACATGGACTAACATAGCAACAACCTCTCCCTTCTCTGCATGGGAAGTGGGCAGCAGAAGACTCCAAAACAGAGTTTGAAGCAGGGATTTTGGAAAAGATCTGTAGATGAGACCACAGCTCAGGCTTCTGGGGACACACAAGGACCCTCGACACAGGAGGGAGGGACTTGCCTCTGTAACAGAACTATCTTTGTTCAACAGCAGCCCAAAGAAAGGTCTGTGCAGGGAGCCAGGCACCCAGTGGGAGGACCTACAGAGCAACCCAGGAGTATCTGTGCTGGAGGGAGTGCAGGGGCACATCAGCTACACACAGAGCTAGACCATATCAGCAAGTCAGATAGGGGGTTGTAGATGGGACCCCACCAAACTCTCCATTGTTTGTTACTATCCTTTTAACCATCTCCTCATGCTGTGTTGCGTTCCCACATCCCCTCCCCAAACCAGAAAGGCCATAGGAGCTGAATACTGCCACACCTGCACTAAGAGCTACTGTACTGCAGATGCCCAGCCAGTGCGCTCACCGAGAAATCACACTGCAGCTGATTAGGACCACCCTGCTCTGAGCAAGTGGAGCTGCCTCCCTGGCTCAGTGGAAGATTTTTGCTAGAGTAACTTGGGAGCAGCTATGAATTTAAGTTCCCAGCTTTGTATGGGTCTGCAGGGGTAAGCGTAGTTTACACTTTAGTACAGTCTAAACACTAGTTCTCCTGGTGACTTGCTGATGCGCTCAGTCCTTAAGATTTAAAGCCTGTTACAGGAACGGGAAAACCAAATCCCCAAGCAGCAACTGTGAGAGGAGAAAATACATTCTGGATGGAACTTCAGCAGGGATATGGTTCTCTTGTTAATAGCTGGTGAAACACCTTCAAATATATGAAAGAACTATAAACAAAGCTACAAATATGTCTAGGTTTGAGTAGCAATGAGAACTCCTCCTAGTGCATTTCTGACAGTGCTGACCGACACTCAGTGTTTTGCTGGTGGGGGATACATCTTAGCTCCTCCACTGGGGTCCAAACTCCTTCAAAGGACTTTTTATTGCAAAGCACTTAGTGCCTCAAATTCTTACCTGAAATCCCACAGAACATAAGCACCCTCAGACATGAAGTTTAGTTCAGGTCCAGCTCAAACATGTATACAGTTTTACCAGTTGTTCAAGGTATAATGTAATAAATTATAGCAATTCAGCAGCAATTGAGCATGCATTTTTACACAATATTATAACAAACACAAATTAAGAGATAATTTCTAGACGCATCTTTTCTTTCTAAATCACAAACATATTTGTGATACTTTCTAAATGAGGTGATTTGATACAGCCGCAACATTACCAAGCCCTCCTGCCTCGTACTGAGGTTCAGCCAGAACAACCTGAACTTTCCTGTGTCAGGAAGAGCATGGAAAGCCTCTGTGCACTCTACTTCCAGGTGGCTATACTATAAATGTCGTGTACAATTGTGCATCCACTGATGTACAGCTACCCAAAACACAGGAGTACAGAACACTTCTAGGCACGATTCTCCACCACCAAGTTGCACTTAGAAAAGATGGGGAATGTCTGCATCAGGCAATTCAGTTCAGGGCAGATACCCAAGGTCACTGGCGACCTGAAGCGGTGCTGCCACACCAGCAGGGTGCTCTGCCCAAGCTAATTAGTTGGTCTACAAAGACCTAAGACAGCTCAGCTGCTCCCAGGGTGAGCACCCACTCGTAGCTAACTCCAGCTAGCTGCTTTGTGCATCTGTTCAAATGCCAGGCCCCCAGCTTGCTTGCAGGTCATCTGGACTGTAACTAGCACGCACAAAGCACAGAGAAGCCAAGCTTTTCATGACAACCGCATGTTCTCCCTTCAGAGGGCTTTACCAGCTATACTGGTTTTGGCTGGGATAGAGTTAATTTTCTTCATAGCAGCTTGTATCATGCTATGTTTTGGATTTGTTTTCACTGCACTTTCACTTGCAGTGTTTTCACTGCACTCATGACAGCCCTGATTAGTCACCCCTCCTGAATACAGACCTGCTGCAGATGAGCTGTCCCAGCTAGAGCATCTCAAAGAATTTGTTTGACCGAAGGATTCCCTGGTGTCCCCAGCAGAAGTTTAAACCTGCCCTTTGCAGGTGCTACCAGTAAAAGTCACCTGCACTTCCCTGTACATGCAGCACTTACACTGAGATCCAGCTCTCTAGAAACTATTACGCACAGCACATAATCTAACAGGGATGCTGTAGATTTAATAAGACACTGATTATACACAATTGCAGAAGACAGCCAACTATAATATTGATATGGGGTGGATCACAGGGCTGCAAAGTTGCAGAGACATTCTATAATAAATTGGCATTTAACATTACAGCTTGCTGGCCTACAGGATCTCTGTCAAATGCATAATTGGGAGCTTTAATTAAAGGACTACCCACAGCTTTGTAAAGAGCTAAAGACCAAGAGCCTGCAACAACTGAAAAGAGATGAGGTTTGTCACGTTCTTATTACCCTCAGATACACTACGAGCAGTGGTCACGTGCTAATTACAGGTCTCTTGCAACAGCACACCGGGCAGTTTTCCAGACTGGTATCTCCACTGCAATCAGAGCCAAATGGCAGCTTATCAGACTCTGACTGTTAACTTTGTCCCTGCTGGAGATGTTTCCACACCTCACCCTCAGGTCTTGGGAACTATAATATTTTATATTTCAGGCACTTAATAAGTCCTATAATGGATACATTGATGAAGTTGTTGTTCCTAGATGCCCATGTTGAGGCACCACACCCAGAGCAAATCTCATCTTGTGTAGGCTAAGTGAACGACAGTGCCCATATTACTAGTGCCAACAGACCACAGGTAATCATGTTGTCCAGAGCACCTGCATTTGGGGCAAGGGGAGCTGAGACCCAGATGGGTCACTTCCCAGCTGCAGGGGCACTCATGCGACTTGTGGCTGCAAACTTTTGACAACTGCATGGAAAGGATTTGTGGAGAAGGAACCAAAAGGCGGTAGAAGCTGGAACAGCTGCAGAGGCTGGTGACTGGAACATTCCCTGATGTCGGTGGAAAACATAAGAATCACTTCGTTTGGCCTGAGCTCTGGCCCCTTCCTGGTTGATAGCCCCATGAAAGAGCTTATTGTCAACCACGGTATTAACTGCTTGAAATATACACCTTGCATGTATGTTATTTCTCCCAACCCATTTGTTCTTCTGCAGATATTCCCAGTTCCACTGCCTAGGTACCCAGTAAGGTCATATAAAAGAAGAAAGGTAGAGATTTACCCTTTAAGAGACTAGGGGATTTTTCCCTATCTCTGTACTGACTCTTCTCCCCATATTTCTCAAAGGCTGGAAATGCAGTGTCCTGCCAAGGCCCTGACCCTTTATACAAACACTGTTCAGCCAGCTCTTCTGTACAGCCCTGCCAATTAATTAGCAGTTGCACTACAGGATGGATGATGGGGGGGAGGGGGGTGTCTTATGGTTGTGCTAGGGAAATATGGGCTGCAGTACACCACTCACTGGTAAGCAGCACATGAAATACTCGATAGCAGCAGAAGGACATTGCACAAGGCCCACTGTTCGAGCCCTGCTCAGGGAAAACTGGAACATCCTTCTTGCCATGGCATCTTCGGGAAGGTGGCAAGATGGGGCAATGCCAGGCTGGTGGCCAGCTGCAACAGCCCTGGGTGGTGTTTCCCTTTCCTCAGTTCTAACATGGCAGCATTGCTGGCACTGGACACAAAAGATCTTTCTGTGAGACCAGAAAGCTTGCTGTGTTTTGCAAGTTAGCTTGATTTCACACAAGGGAATGTGCAAAAGTCCCTCTTGAGCCTCCAGAGCTAACACAAAGTAATGGCTTTCAGGCTGTTTATTGCTCTCTGCCACCTCAAACTGTGTCTACCTTTTGCTAACAGTGATAATTTATCATGTTTAGAGAGGTGTTTTCAGTTTATTGTATTACCTCATATAAGCTAAAGGTGCTATTTGCAACAGACTCAGAAGGTGTCTCTGAAAGCATTTTTGTTAGTTCCTTTTCCAGATAGCAGAAATCCTAAATTCTCTGCATTTGGCATTGCATAACATGCCAGAGGAAGAGAGACTGAATCCTAATGTACAAAACAATGACTACACATTTATTTACCAGTAGAAATTACATATTAACAGCTGTTAATACACAAATATAGCTGAATAGCTAATTCTGAAGCTTCTCTCTCTTTTCTTCATTTTCAGCTCGGTCCATACAACCCTAGGCACTTGTGAACTGCTTCTAAAAGGATCCACAAAAGATCCTCTCAGAAAAGGAAAACGTGGCAAATTTCAGTCAGGATCCACAGCTCTCCAGAAAAGGGAGAAAAGCTACAGCTCTACATTAATAAAGAAGAGAGCTGAGTCTGTGTAATCAGGGCTCATATCACATATTACTACGTATGCTAAAACTGTACATTTGGAGGCATATGGGTTTAGATTTTAAGCAGTTGTATAACCAAGTTAATCTCACTCTGGAGCTAAAAAATGAATATAAGCAAGACTCTTTCATATCAGAAATCCTTCACATGTTTGTTATTACATGAATCCTCCAGAATATTTTCTAGTAGAAATACTTGGCACAGTAAAAAAGTTCCAATGTATTTGTTCAGTTTAAAAAAAAAAATCAAGTTAAGATTGCAAGGCTAGTGATGCAGTCATATCCCCGAATATAACCCGAGACACAGACAAACCAGTAGTGGGAGGACCTTATATACTTAGCAACTAGGCTGTCAGCATGAAAACCTCAAGTGGGTTGTAAGTGTAGGGTTGACTGTCTTTGGTTTTTTTTATATTTGCTGATTCAGCTCTGACGATCAAGGGATGTTGTTGTTCAATTTGACTAAGCAGACAAAATCAACTGATTTCATATTTATTTCAGTTTTGTTTGCCTTATCTCAATCCATTTGGCTGATAACTAGTCCTGGCAAGAAGCACTGGCATTTTCTTTAATGATCATCTTCTCCAAATATGATCTCGCTTGTTTTCAACACCCTTGAAACCAGACATGCACAAAACCAGACATACACAAAAAAGACCCCAACTATGTCCATTAAAAGTTAAAAATCCTCTGTATGCCATGCAAAGCCTGCACCAAAGGCACTTGGTCTACAGGAGGCACTTGTATGCTAGTGTCAATTGCCAAATGCACTGCCAAACAGATCAATAATTTTGGGGTTTGTTTGTTTGTTTTTGGAAGGGCTTTTTTAAGCATCCATTAAATGACAAAACACTTCACACCACGTTTTCCTTCAAGCCTGGCTGTATGCCACATGTTGACCTCGCCCACAGTTATTGGTCACTATTAATCAGAAACAGCTCCTCTTCCTTTTTCCCTTCCTTCAGAAAACCTTGCTCTTAAGTGGTTTTGGTGCCATTTTCAGAGGGCCAGTTCAAGAAACTAAGGACTAGAATTTTTTTTTTTTGAAGGTCTAATGCTATTTTGAAAGTTCATAAGCAGTCAGAAGTGACATCACTTTTTAACATATGTTCCTAACCATAAGTGGTGGGAATTTCAAAACACACTCAGCATTGGTCTTTTTTCTTTTCCCACTGAATCAGTAGTCAGACTTCTATTGACCCTAATGGGAATTGAATTTGGTAAGTACTGTGAAAGCCTCACTCAAAGTAGAGCAATTAAGGAGTTAGATGAAACCAGCAGTCTCCTGGATTTCAGGATTAAAAGCAACACAGGACTCTTCATCTTGCTCCTCTTTATCCATTTATGACCAGCATTGCCTGGGCTTCTCAGATAGTGTCCATCTCTGCACAGCAAACAGATATAGTCAGGGGCTACAGAACTCAGATTGCCTGCCTGAGCCCTCCTGCTTTCCAAAGGCTCTCTCACCTTCCTACACAGTATGAAAAAATAATAGTAATAAGGCACTGTTTTGATAGAGACAAAATGGTTGTTCAAATAGTTCTGCTAATTTCAGAAAGATGCATGATAATTTTTCACATATGGCTCTGTGCCTTTTAATAACAGAAATTGAACACACATTTCAAGACACAAGTTTTGTTGATATGCTGCTGATAGTCCAGAGTAACTGTTTGCCTTGTGGTTTTAATTATTCTAAAGACAGCCCAGGGATCATTTACCCAGAGCTAATGGGTTTATGGGCTCTTTAAGAAGCATGATAAGCCCACAGATGTGGCAGTGAATGGTATGGGAGTCAGAGCTACCACGGGGGCCTATACTCCAGAGGATAAGAAGATGGTAGGGAAGGGTTTATCCTGCAGCCTCCAGCCCCTTAATTATCATAGAATAGTTTGGGCCAGAAGGGACCTCTAAAGGTCATCTAGTCCAACCCCCCTGCCGTGGGCAGGGACATCTTCAACTAGATCAGGTTGCTCAGAGCCCCGTCCAACCTGACCTTGAATGTTTCCAGGGATGGGGCATCCACCACCTCTCTGGGCAACCTGTGCCAGTGTTTCACCACCCTCAGTATAAAAAATTTCTTCCTTGTAGCTAGTCTATATCTCCCCCCCTTTAGTTTAAAGTCATTCCCCCTCATCCTGTTGCAACAGGCCCTGCTCAAAAGTCTGCTCCCCATCTTCTTTATAAGCCCCCTTTAAGTACTGACAAGCTGCAATAAGGTCTCACCAAAGCCTTCTCTTCTCCAGGCTGAACAACCCCAACTCTCTCAGCCTTTCTCCACAGGAGAGGTGTTCCATCCCCCTGATCATTTTCGTGGCCCTCTTCTGGACCCACTCCAACAGGTCCGTGTCTTTCTTATGCTGAGGGCTCCAGAGCTGGACGCAGTACTCCAGGTGGGGTCTCCCCAGAGCAGAGTAGAGGGGCAGAATCACCTCCCTCGACCTTCTGGCCACGCTTCTTTTGATGCAGCCCAGGATAGGGTTGGCCTTCTGGGCTGCGAGCGCACATTGCTGGCTCATGTCCAGCTTTTCATCCACCAGTACCCCCAAGTCCTTCTTGGCAGGGCTGCTCTCAATCCCTTCATCCCCCAGCCTGTATTGATACCGGGGGTTGCCCCGACCCAGGTGCAGGACCTTGCACTTGGCCTTGTTGAACCTCATGAGGTTCACACGGGCCCACTTCTCAAGCTTGTCCAGGTCCCTCCGGATGGCATCCTGTCCCTCTGGCGTATTGACCGCACCACTCAGCTTGGTGTTATCACATGGCTGTTAGGGATGTTTACACAGAGCACAACTATCCTGTTTTCTCTGGAGGGGACTCTGATCTTGAGAGCATAGTCCACAGTCCCAAGAGCCAATTCCTGGCTTCACAGCAGCACGCAAGGATAGGGTTAGACCACTTATGCCAGAGAGCAGGCTGTGAGGGTCAATCTCCCTGTCCCTCCCCCAAAGGGCCTGGCACTTGTCCACAGCAGTCACCCCCACCTGCACTAGCCAGTCTCCCATACAGCCAAAATACCTCAGGAGACCACAGCTGTTCTGCTGTCCCCATGCAAGTGCCTACCTTGCCAACACCTCATACCAGCCCTGGGCCTGTTTGAGCAGGGATGGAAGCTGGGCAGCTGGAAAAGGACAAGCTGCAACTAGTCACACCAGCTAAAATGACAACACTTTGGCTGTGAAAATAGGTTTTGGTTGCCATTGATTCCTGTGCCAGGAACTAGACCAAGATGGTAACAACACTGTGCCATCAACTGCATTAGGGGGTGTGGGGAAAAGGGCCTGTAGCTCACATGTTTACAAACAGGGAACATGCCTGGGCCTCTCCAGAGCAAGGGGGACCACCCGTCCCATGGCTGCAGCTTCCCAGTTGCAGTGCTTTTACCTGCATAGCAAATTTGGAGGGTTTTAAAATACATCAGGATATTTTAGGCCCAGTTCTCGCTTAACATTGATCTAGCACAAAGTCACAGGAACTATTCCTGGATCATACCAGTAAAAGGTGGGTAGGAATCTGGCCCCTTCTATACAGGCTGTGTTACACAACGTTAAGCATAATTTCTTTTAGAACACTACCTGTAATCATTCTAGACAATGATTCATATTTTAGGAGTTAAACATAACAAACTTATTGTATAAACCCTGGAAACATCTTGAAGGCAGAAGATAATTTTATCCAGAACATGAAAAGTACAGGCAGAGAACGCAGGAAGCCCTAGGAGGTAGAAGCCAACAGTACCTTAGGTTTCAGAGTTAACAACAGATTTGAAGTCCCTGAAAATGCAACAGATTGATTCCCCCTGCACTGGGAGAAAGTAAGAGGCCAGCAGCTTCACAGACACCAACATAGCCATCCCTCCTGTCAGGGGCAGAAGGGGAACCAGGCCTCCCAGCTGCAAAGAAATCTTTGCAGTTGATGTGGACCTTAAGAAAGAGATCAGGCCTGCCACATTAGAAGTTTCTCCTTCTTTGCAAGAGACCCTATCAATTTTGCAGAGGTTTTCAGCCCATTATCACATTACAGGTAGACAGTTGTCATAAAGCATTAGATCTAAGTGAGGCTGACAGCATAACTGCAGGCTAGCTCCAGGCTTGGCAGTCTGTGCAGCACCTGCAGGCACAGGACCAGAGCGTGCTCCATCAAGAGACGGGCTGGCGTAATCTGCTGTGAATCACTTTGAATTGTTGCCCTTAATTGACAGTACACTCCAGACCTGGCCTGCTACGTAGACAAAAGCTTCAAAGTACTAGCACACACACACTCTTGCCAGGAACCTGCTTGCCCTCAGATGATCAACGGCTTGAGACCCACCTTCTTTTACTAGAGTAAGAGCTCTGTGTTTCACTCTGCTCCTCTGTTACTGCAGGCTCACCATCGTCACAAGAATAAGCAAGAACAATGTTTCTCCTGAGAATGGTTGAGGAGGTGGTGGTGGGGGTCGGGGGGGACCAGGGGCAGGACAGTCAACATGCTGCTACCCAGGGGAAAGGCAGAGGGCACCCACAATTCAGATAGGGTCACAGAAGCCCAGACCCTGGAGAAGTGCACAACCGATATTGGAGTGCTATGGGACAGCAACTAACTCCCACAAGGCTCTGGGGGTGAGATGGCAACTGCTTCTCTCTCTGGGGATACCAGCATCCTGACACATCATTCAAGTTTCACAGCATCGTTTCTTATCAAGTACATGGAGGAAAACACATCCAGACGATACAGACAGCAGAGGACAGAAGTCATGATTGTCATCCTTGTGCTCCACCATGAGCCTAATCCTGCTCCCTCCAAGCCAGCAAGCATTTGCTAGAGTTTTAAATAGGCAGGTGCTGAAACTTCCTTGGCCAGGTGAGGAGAATTCCTCTTTTTCTACTGCTGTCTCAAGTCACCTCCTAAGCAAACTTTCACCTCCTTGTGTCCCAAACTAAGCTGTAAGCTGGGCACCTCCTTTGGCATCAAGGTTTGTTTTTCTCATTGATGTCAGAATTTTAACGGACTTTTAGACCCAAATTCTTATTTATGCTGTGCTGGAACCATCAAGAAACTGAAACTGCTTAAATGCCTAGCCCTTGTGTGGCCAATAGAGGATGTAGAGAGGCTAGAAAACAAAGGGGATTTAGGCCTTAGAGGCCCCTTAGCCATCTCAGTTTTTTAATTAAAGTTCCAAAAACGTTTGCTGAAAAGATTAGGGGCAACATTGAGACCATGGCGGGGGGGGCGGGCAGTGACACCAGCATTCTGGCTGTTGAGCCAAGTCCCTTCTCTGCCACAGATGCAGTTGTTTGCTTCCTGGTGAGAAGCCAGCTGAAAGAAAAGCCATAAAGAGATCACATGGCTGAAGGAGCCATTTCCATGACCAGACAAACCCTTCTCCTTACTCTTTTAAAGTCTGCAGGGCCCATACTACAGTACCTGACCAGACCGACAGCAGCTTGCTCAGAGCCACAGGATCTACCCAGGGCTGCACGCTGCATCCTGCACCGGCTCTGTCTCCCTCAGCATCCCCAGGGACCAGCCCAACCTCTTCAGCATTTGTTTAGCCCCACATGTTCATTTCAAGGGCTGATTCGTAAGAGGGACCACCAGCAACAAATGTCAGATCTGGTTTAGGACTTGGTTTGAAGGCATTTAGATAGAAGAATAATTGCACAGGGATGTGGTTTACTCTGGAGAAATAAAGGCTGTGTTTAAATGTCTGAAATTCCTGGTGACTCTAATAATTGCAACCTTCGCCTCAATAAAATGCACAAATAATGTTATTGAAACATTTCCAATCAAAAGGTATTATTTTTGGTTTAAAACAGATGCAGTAGTCAGTATTTAAAAGGAAGACGTCTGGGCGGGCTCACCTCTATTTCAAGGGAAGAGAAAACTACTGAAACATTGGTTTAGTCTCTCTTTGTCTGTTTTTGTAGCCTTCTTATTACAACATTGTAACCCTCATACAGTTCCTTTGTTGCTTTTTCTAACCAACTGGAGAGTAGCTCTAAAATCATACACCAAAGAGGTTTTATTACATTAAGGTGTGTTTAAGAGCTTGACCTGGTAAGCCACCACATCCCTAGAGAAGCATTATCTCTGCAGTAGCTGAGCATCCTCAGTACCATACTGAGTCAGCCCAACTGGCACCAGCATTGCTCCAAGCATGGCTATTGTATCAGTCTAGCAGGCACTAAATGAATTTAGGAACTTAAGAGCCCCCTGTCAATTTTGACTTGGAGGATCACAGGGCTACATGACAATGGCTTGTAGGTTCAAGACTATATTTTCAGTGGCATCTTGACACTTCAAGATGCACCCAGGCACCTACTAGTAAGTCTCAGAAGGTATAAGCTGGTAAAGTACCCACCTGCAGCTTTAAGTGCTTAAATATCAAGTGCCTGTATCTCTTCTGAAGAGAGCTCAGGATCCCCAGCACTCTTGGAATTTTGCCTTGAGCTCTCTGCTGACCTGCGTTGCTCACATGAGCAAAGTCAGATGCATCTCACAGAAGCTGCCAGAAATTGGGCCAGTGTTTCATGATTCATGTGCCTATAGGATTAGCTATAATTAGCATCTTCAAGTAAGACAATAACTGTATCATGCTATTGCACTCCATGGATGCAGTATCAGCACATATGGAAGACATTTATTACTATAAATATTCGGGCACTTGATGGTTATCCAAAAATATAAAATCAGGTTAATCATTCTATCCTATAATCCCTGGCAAGAGATTTGAACTCAGGTTTTTCTGGCTCAGCTTAAGGTTTTACATATATGATCACTTCTGCCAGCTGGCAGCACTAAAATCTTAGGCTGAAGTAGTTCTCCAGCAGCCAAATCTATCTGCACAGTAACATTACAGAGCTTAGCTTTTTGCAAGCCGTATACTACCTAAAGACATCTTGCTGTTGCATAGAGCTATGAAAGTTTATGTAGGACAAGTAGAAGAATAACACTGAGAAGAAAAGTAAATCGTTAACATCTCGCAGGGAAATAAACAACTGAGGTTATTGTCTTATTTCCAAAGGTTGCCCTGAATATATATAATACTAATTTCATTTGCCCCATAATACAAGGGCAGCTATACTGTCCCCACATGCATATGTGTAAAATTAGTTCCAAAAATAAGCTGGAAGAGGAAATCTCTAAAGAATGCATAGCTACCCATCAGAGTGAAGGCATGGGAGAATAAACTAACAAACTCCCCTTTTAAAAAAAACACTCAGCAACATCAGCACCAGTGGTTATTCAACTTCCAGTATCACAGCACACCATCCTTGGACTCATCAAGTCTCCCACAAATGCAATAGAATTCAATGGCCATTTTACAATCTCCTATTAGGTGTCATAAAAGGCACAAGACCCATGTATTCCTCCCCAGCCCTGCTCTTCAAGGGAAACTACTGGGGTTTCAGTGCACACAGGTCCCCGATTTGGGAAGTTACAGCAAATACAGGTCCACCCTTAGTTCCTGGACCTGTCTCAGCCCACCTGCACCATCACCCACGTGTATAAGATGAAGACACTTCTCAGATACCAAATATTCAGAGACCTAGCCATGGCTTGTGAGTCTCCCAGCTCTGCATAACACACAGGTCTGGGGACAGCACAGCTACTTTCACAGGACAGAGTGTCAGAGCCAAAAAAAAAGCACTGATGGATTAGTGCCAGCCTAGCACAGAGGCAGCCCAGGCACCCCTGCAGTGAGCTTCTGGAACTGGGAGGCTGGCACAGAGCCAGCCCATGGCTCTGCAGGACCCGCACATAGCTAAAGCCTCCAGCAGGAGCCAAGCTGGTTCTTTGCAGAGGCTCCATGACACATCTGTGCCCCAGCCTTCAGTGCATCCCAGAGTGGACATACTACTCAGGTTATTGCATCACCCATCAGCTTATGGCCAACTGACAGCAACCAGAAAAGCTGGTAGGATTTTGTTACAAAAGGAGATTACAGGAGAGGACAGCAACTAGTGGCTGAACACAGTGATGCTGGTGTCTCTCTGGGATGGGAATTCCCCTAGTCACATATAGCTGCTCAAGTGTTTGGCTTTAAAACAAAATGATATTTTTTTCCTGAGTGGTGTCAGCCTGACATCCCCAAGGAACAAAACTTCCCTGTACCATCACAGTACAGGTGCTGAGTAGATAAAACACCCCATCTTTGAGCCATGTGCAAGAAGGCTGAAGCAGGTAGAACATGAACAAGATTTCTGCAGTATATAGCATAGAGCCTCACATTCTCTCCCTTCACTGGGAAACCTCAAGTAACTCAAATAACCTGTTGAAGGAGGTTCAAGTTTCCCCTTCCTAGCCTTCACCTACTTCACAGCTTACGGCCTCACCACCACTGCCACCTCACATGCTTGCTCAGGAAGCCACCCAGGCTCCTCCTCCTCCTTACCCTGGCTGCTTCCAGGATGTACTCACCAGCATGCTCCTGTTCTGCAGCCATTTCTGTTCTTCCATCAGGCTATCAGAAGGCTGTAGGTAGCCCACTCTTCCCTGCTTGCTGTGCCAGGTCAGCAGATACCCACAGGCTGCACAGCTCCTTGCTTAGGAGACCACCTCTTTCTCTTACCTTGCATGACACTCTCCTCCAGAGTCCTTCACCATCTGCTAATTAAAAGAGAGCCCTCTTAAGCCCTGGCAGCAAGGCAATGGGCTGGGCTAGCCAGGCCCCCTCACAAACGCACCTTGAGGCATTTAAGCAAGTGGCCCCATCCCACACACCCACCTGGGTCAGGTCCTAGAGCTGAGCAAACTCCTCTCTGGGCTGGTAGCTGCTGCCCTAAAACACCTCGCAGTTCGAGTAAGGTGCCTCTCCCTGCATATCTTACCACTATGTTTTGGGCAGCAGGGACAAAATAACCATGGCAGTACATTGCAAGTTCCTTAACTCAGTTTGGAAGGCTGGATCACCAGCTGGATGTTGCAGTGGTTGATATATTTGTTTACATGGCCATATATGCAGTATATACCGCATTTCACCCCATACATGCATTTGCAAGACAATATGCTCTATTTATCCATAGAAGCTTAATTAACATTGCATCAGAAAAAAAGAAACAATTTGCAGAGGGTGAGTGCCTGTTAATCATAAGCTAAAGGGGAAAGGAAAAATTTTAAGTGAGATATAAAGGGAGGAAGTGACTCAGTGGGTGGGAGGGAGGGGACAAGCGTTCCAGACAGATGGGACATGAATAACTTTTCCATCTCCCTCTCTCTCTTCTCTCCCAAGTCTTGCAGGAACTGCTGTGTTGAAATAGTCAGTCATTAACTATTTGATGAGGTTTTAAAATCTGAACTGAATTCTCTGAATGTAACCAACTATTATTACAGGGTCTGCATCACAGCAATGCAAGTGTTGGAGCCCTTTGGCAAGCCATAGCGGTGAAGGCAGGACTGAGCACTCTGTAGGAAAAGCCACTAAATGGCATCAGCTGCTTAGCTCTGCATAGCCTGGTAATGCCGAAGGAATCAGAGCAGTAGCGATTAGTGAGTTTGCAGACCAACTGTGACCAAGCAACAGGGCATCCATCCGCGCAGCCAGCAAAAAAAAGCTGAAGTTCAGGCTCTGGTGGCATTGCTCAGCCTGCGGAAGAACCAGGTCCCGGTACACACCGGGCGAAGGTCACGCTGGAGGAAATGACTGCGGTCCTCCAAAAACCCTCTCACTTTGGCTGTCCTCCTGCAGTGCAGCCCCTGGGACAGATTCTTTCACTTAACAGCATCCACATTTTCAGAGGGCTGGGGCACAGGCAAAAATGCCCTTTGGTGCCAGTTCAAAGGCAAGATTCAGGCCATGAGTGCTAGTAAGTTCCCCTACTGCCCATGGGGAACCTCTCCCGCTCAGTCCACCTTATGTTACACAAACAGGCTCTGAGAAAACCTGAATGAAGCGTTTCCCTTCCTGGATGC
>NW_008824035.1:2121782-2129866 GCF_000699105.1 Pygoscelis adeliae
CTTGGTGGAACCAGGGTAGATATAATCACTCAAGAGAGCCAATAACCAATTAACTGAATAGCTTCAGCAGTTTTGAGGTCTGCCTCTTTATTCAAGAGCAAAACAAAGATCAATTTCTTAATAAGCTTTGTTATATCTGCTATTCCTTCCCTCTCATTATTATTATTAGCATTGCAGCAGTGTTTTGTGCATGTAATGAAAGAGTAAGACAAGGGCTGGAACGGCCTGGGTGGTAGAGAAGTGGGCAAAGTCTCAAGCCAAAAAACCATATATACGTACATATACATGTATAAAACAGGAAGGCTGTACAAGGCCTCCATAGCACAGGCCCACCAAGTCATGAGGGGATTCTTACCACAAAGTAAGAGCCTACCCCTGCTGATCACTTTTACCTGTTTATCAGAGTTTTTGCACAAGGAAAAGCGAAAATTCTTGATTACAGTCACCTAGTGTGGGAGTGTTGAGGCTTGGCCTGGCCTCCCCAGCATCACCATGATGGCCATGGGCTCACCCTAGCCCATGAGCTCGGCCAGTTGCTGCCAGCAGGCAGAAGCCAGTGGGAGCCAGTTGGTGATCGGGCATGGCAGCCCAGAGCTCATCTGCTCGCTGGCCCTGCCATGGTGACAGCGCGTGGCAGGCAGGGCACAAGCACATGCTCCCTTTTGCCACTGAGGACACTGACTTCTGGCAGAGAGCTGAGGCAGGTAATACCTTCATCTGCCACCGCCATGTCCACCAGCACCCCGAGAGACGTGCTCCTCAAATCCCATCATTGCATTGCCCTGCAGTTCCCCTATGTGTTTTGCTTTTGAAATTGCAGGTTCCTACTCTCTCTGCAGCTACATCACCAGCTGAAATCACGTTCCCTTTATGAGAAAGCCTCCAGCACTCCTTGCAGTCTTCTCTCTTGCAGTAAGGCAAGAAACAGCAGAGCAATGTACAAATTCCTCCCCACCTCCCAATTCCTCCTTTTCTCCTCCCCTGAAATCAGGGCCACTTGGAGATAATGATCTCACCCATGAAGATACAAACAGCATCGTCTACATTTTTCAGCATCTCCCACGTATATTGTCACGTGTTATCAGGCAGCCTCCTGGTGAAAGTGCAGGTTTCCCTTTTGGATGCATGACTCTGCGTGGGCCTGAGAAAGCCCCCTCCACAACAGCAGCAGCAAGACTGCCTTCATTTCTCTCGTGTGCGTTTTAGCTGAGAATGTTTTACCAGACTGCACAACAAGCAAAACATTGCAGAAGTCTCTGAAGGAGAAACTGAGAACTCAGAGGAAGGGGATGATGCTGGAAGCCCTTTTTTTAAGGAGCTGTAGCTGGATAATTGTCCAAGACAGACTGGTTTGTTGACTTTCTCACAGCAAAAGGCACAGGGCTGTTTAATTGATTTTAGCCTGTAACTAAACATATACTTCTTTCAATATAATGAACAGCAATGCTACAATACTGCTCTCCTAATGTAAATTGATCCATTACAGATGAGTGTTTAGATCAATGTGTGATGTCCTGATTGGAAATAAAACTGTTTGCTCAAGATCGCTATAAAGACAACGGGCCCTGATAGATGATATTTATGTGACAAGGAATGGCTCTTAAAAAGGAGGTTGCCAAGACCATGTCCATCAATTATGAAACCAACATTCACCCAGCAGCCACGCACGCATTTTTAAAGACAACAAGAAAGAGGAAAAGATCCCAAGGCCTTTGAGATGAAACACACAAGGCACTAGAACAGCAGATCTTGTCAGAGGCCGAGAGAGCTTCATGGCCATACACAGTGACAGCAGAAGTCAGCCAGAGGAACAAAAACACCCACTAAAATGTCATAGGCCAAATACTCTGTGGCTTTAAATGGATGGGAGGCATGAAGAAGCCCCTAAAGCCTTGGACTTTATAGCAGCAGACACTTCCCAGGTCTTTCATTTCTAGTGCTCCCCTGAGGCAGCACCATACGGCCCAGTTCAGCATGGTGGGCAAGGGACTATAAAAGGTAAAACCCTTAATGGCAGAGGCCTGTTTAGAGTCCCTCCCTCTTTTCGGTGGGGTCCCCAGCCAGGGCACAGCTGAGGTCTCAGCAGGCTCGCGCAGGTGGTCTTACCTCTCTCAGCCCCACGATCCTGCTCGCTTGCCAGCATGGAAACTTATTGTCAGCTCCAGGCACACTGGCGTGGGGGGCCACGGCTGCCTGGGCAGGGTAGCCAGCGCCCGTGGTCATGTAGGACTGAATGACGCTGTTTATCCACCCACATTATACTGGGGTTCATTTCCTGCAGAGAGCAGCTGGCCTCACTGGATAATTGTACCACGGTTTGTGTCCTATACGCTCACAACCCATGTTTTGTCATCTCTCTGCATTTAGAGAAAAGTTAATGACTCCAGCTACCTTCCAAGTCAGTTGTGATTAATACATATGCTTCTCTTGCTGGTAGCTATTCGTTGTGGTCTTTCATTACCTCACTTGCATGGGGCATTTTTGTTTTCTCCCTTGTGTGCCGAGGAAGTTTTCTAAGAGCTGGAGTACGGGCTTGCCTTCATGCTGGATTGTGTCCCAGCCATTCATTACTGGGGCAGCTGCAAGCACTTCTTTTTCTTCTAGGGACAAGCTTCGCCTTTGAAGCACGCTGCCAGAGCCCATTGGAGCACTTGGTGGGACAGGGCTGTGCCTGCACCACTGTGCGGGGCCTGGCAGCCTCATGCCGGGGGGACCCCCAGCTCTGCAGGCAGGAAACCTGGGCCAAGCGGACCCACGCCTGCCCCAGGCACCCCCTCCCATGGCAGGGAGGGCCCTGGCAGCGATGGGGCTGGGTGGTCCCAGCAACGTGGCCTCCATGGGTGATTGACACAACTAAGATGGCCACCAGGGGTGCTAAAATGGCCACCACAGAGACCACCACAGCACCTCAGCAGCGAGATTGCCTCACCCACCCTGGCTCTTCCCCATCCCATTGGCTGGGGCACCAGCAGCACTGCTCCCGATTGGCTGTGCCTGCGGTCCATCTCAGCAGCACAGGGGCAGCAGCTGCCGGGGGCGGGGGGCAGTGTAAGGGGGCGCAGGCACCCACAGACCAGCTTGGGAATGTCAGACCATTGGGCTGAAGGCAACTTCCACCTTGCTAGCAGTCCGGGCTCTGGAAGGCCTTATGTCGCCCTTAAATTACTTTGGTGCAAGAGCGGGAACATGTGGGCAGCCCTGGTGGCTCCAGAGCCGGGTGGACCCACTGAGGTGTGAGGAGCCGCTGGATGGCCGAGGCCTGTGGTGACAGGGGTGAGATGGCACAGTTCAGGGCCAGGGCCTGCAGCCCTGCACTGGACAGGCAAGTGCTGGAAACAACAGGCTTGCCTGTCATTTCAGTACCAGCTAGCCACAGATGTCCGTGATGGGACAGGGCTGAGCTGGCTTGGCGCAGTGACACTGAGCTTGCAGGAGGTGCAGTTGCTGTCTATGAATATATTGGGTGATGGGTGACCAGAGGTCAGGAGGGGACTCTGGGTGGGGGAAACTAAATGAAAGGACAATGTTGACACAGAACAAATGATGCTAAATGGCTTGTGAAAATAGATCCATTAAGGGAATGATATTCTGCAACAGCCTGTAAATACAAATAGAGGAGACTTGGTCAGTTTGTGAAACCAATGGCTGGACCCTGTGCTGAAGGACTGTGTTTGCTGGTCATGTCCTACTCCATTTCCCTTGCAAGAGTTCCCTTCATGTCCATGAGACCAACCTGCTGTGTTTTGTCCTCCCCTGAGGAGTAGCACATGCCAAATGCTTCTTCTGGTCACCTCTGATCATAAATAGCTGAGACTGTGATGAGTGTAGCATATGGTAGAGATGGAACAAGGCTGTGCGAGCAAGGAACAGTCTGTTAAGGCAAGGAGCTGGTCCCTCTCCTCTCGAAGCCAAGGGCATGTGCATGTCCTACTGACCTGGTCACACTTGGGACATGGAGAGGTCACCTCTCAAGTCTGTTTGTAAGGAAGGTGTTTGGAGACATCATGGTGGTTGTTGCCGCTCAGGCACTGCTGCTCACACTCAGGTTACTCAGTAATTTCAACCCAGGAGTGGATGTCCCAAGGCAGAGACAGAGCAGCTCTGTTGCTTTCTCTCAGCATCATGCTGGCTTATGCAACTTTGAATGGTGTCCCTCCAGCAGCCTCTTTCTCACATTTCCATTCTTTGAAAAGAAAAGCACAGTAACAAAGTAGGACAGAGGAGCTGCAGTCTCTTTGTACAACTATGGACAAAATGGCTCAGCTGAGTTTCGGGTGTCTGAGAGGACGGCATGACATTACCTCCAACACTGTTTCATGCTTACCTTAATAGCTCTGCAGTGCACAGAGAAGTGCGATATGAAACAGATGAGAAGAACTGCAATAGCAAATAGCTTTTCTGGGAGTGGTTGCCCTGTGGAGTAATGCCAGCATTTAACTTCATACTTCACAGTCCTACTATGGAATGAAGCACATCCATTCAAACATGAGCTTTATAGACCTGCAGCACACGGGTTAAGAAACAGGCAGGCACAGGCCTGCTGACAACACCTCAACAAGGCTGAGACTGGTGTCTTCCTCTGAAGGGGTCTGCACAGGGGATATTATATTTCTGCAGCTCTTCTTGTCTCAGAAGGGTTGTGGTCCATGCACATGCACTTACTTTGTGTTTGGCTGGCACTCTCCATCCGAAGGAAGTCAGTCCCTCAGAAAGCCCCAGGTTGAAAATTGTGCCCAGAGTCACTCAGAGAGGAGATGCTGGCCAGTGGCACATTTAGTCTGGGGCTGTAATGGGAGCAAGTCTGGAAACCTCCCCCCGTCTACAGCATGGGGCCCTCAGAGCCACCCGCCGTGGTCCTCCACAGGGCGCACTCATCCTTGGTCTCTGATAGCTCAGATCTGGCTCGTTCTCACTGGCTATTGCTCGCTTCACCACAGCTCTTGCCAGCAAAGGAGCTGACCTGGGTCTCAGCCAGGTAAACTCCTAGAAGGGGGATGCACGCCAGGCCGTGGCAGTGCCAGAGGCATGAAGCACTTTCTGACATTGCCCCAGAACTACAAAATCCCCTTCTATTATTCTTGCTCGAGTGTGAAAACAGTGCATGAGACAAAGGAGAAATTATCTTCTCTGATCTTCCCTTGCCAATATCTTTCCTGTGTCTGGATCTCTGAGCTACCTTATGGAGAAAAAATGTCTGCTTTACTTCAGTAGGGCTCTGATTTTTGTCTGAAGGCACCCAACCCATCTCTCAGGCTGCAGGAGCCCTGTCTATGCTGACCCAGGTACCTTGCTATTCATGCTGGTCCCATAATCCCTGCTCTTACAGCAGCCCTACAGTTCTCCTGGTCTTGGGAGGAACGCTTAACCCACCCTGTGCCTCTCCCATACCTCACCTGGTAAGAATTTGCTAGTGAACACTACCTGAATTTCTGCTCTTGCAAATTACACTGTCGAGTAAGATTGGTCTCTTTTCTGAGAACATTTCATTGGAGATCTACACCCCATGCCAAGGTATGTCATTTCTCATGGTTAATGAGATGAAAAGCGACAATTACGTAGCATATATGCAGAATAAAACTATGTAACTTAAACAGTGACAGGTAGTATCTGTGAACATTCAAGGTTCACAAGCAGCAAATAGCCTTTTTATTAAAAAGCTTCTCTTCCTGTCATTGTCTTGATGTACTCTCAAAAGGAGTACAAGGGGAAACTGTCAGTAGCCAAAGCAGATTTTTCCTTGAAATAGCCACAACCAGCCTCAGTTGAAAACTAAGGCCTCAATTCAAGAAAATTCATCTGATCAGAACAGCTACTGCAGGGGGGAAAAAAAATGCCCTTCAGTACCTGGGACTTTCACCCGGAAGAGAAAAGCCTGACAAAAAACAAAACCAGGAAAGGAAAGCCAGACAAATTCCCATTAGAATATGGTAGATTTAGCAGGGAGAGAAACCACCATTCAAACAAACTACTGAGGGCAACAGTAGATTTTCCAGCTCCTGAGGTCTTCAAATCAAGACCAGACCCCTTCTGAAGGGTAGTTACACCACTCCTCTTAGGAGGAACTGGCTGTAGCTCCTGAAACACTAACACAGGACAGAGGGCACGACTCTTGCCTTGAGCACGTGCTGCCTTGCAGACAGAGGCGGCGGTTGCAGGGCTAGAGTGCAGCGTGCCTGGTGCGTGCGTAGGACCCCCGGCAGAGGTGAGCTGCTCAGCAGCAGGGCAGCCTTTCACACAGCCAAACCAGCCAGTGGAACAGCAGCGCTCACCGGCTCAGCATGTGAGCTTCGCCCTGCCTCCCACCACCTTTATTCCCCCCTGGCTCCAGTGAACCGCACCCGCCAGTCGAGCAAGACCAGCATTTGGCCATCAGCAACCAAAAATTTTGGAAGGAAGGGGAAAGCTCGCAGAAATCTGGGCTTGAACTGCTGCCGTCTCTCTCTCACCCATATCATCTTTTTGACTGAGGTAGGGCTGACTCACCCGCAGCACGCTCTCCGGCTGGCAAGCTCCCCGCCGTCTGCACCACAGCCAAGGAGTGAGCACACAGGTTTCCTGCCATCGCAGTGAGACGGGGCTTTCGCACTCCTGAACTGTCTGTTGTGAGCAAAAAGAAGGGGATCTTGGCAGGGGCACCAGAGCCACCTCTTTCCATCCTTGCTTCCGTGAACCTCTCCAAAGGTTTCAAGGGTGGCCTGCATTTGCTGTTCCCTCTTGGCTTTGTCACACTGCCTGCTCTCCAAGTCTCAGGCTGCCAGCATCTCTCCCCTGGATGACTTGGCTCGTGTTATTTTGTGTTAAAACTGGTATGTTTTTTTAATGGCTATAAATAAGTTAAAACCGCATCTTTAATTAATCACTGCACTTTATATTGTAAGTGGAGATTTTTTGTAATGACTCGTTCATGATTTTAAGATGCCATTTGCTCACTGTCAAATGTATCTAGCTTTTATCCCTCCATGTTTAACAGGTTCAGGATAGAAACAAAATTTCATCAATGAAGGATTCTAATCCATTTAGTCTAGAGCAAATAATTGGTTACTAAGTAAGTGGGAAGAGATTGAGCGGATACTTTTATCTAAGCAACAATGAACTTCAGGCAATAGACAGTATGTTCATAATCTTAAGAACATTTTAAACTAATCTTAAAATGTTTATTTTTCACTCACACAGGTCTGAAATTGGAAATACATATGTCTGGATGACTAAAACATGAACAACAAATAGGAGCAGCAGCATGTAAAGTATAGAGAAGTAGAAGCATTAATAGAAATATTTCTACTATAGCAGCTATTAAATGATTTTTTTTACAGTTTGGAAGAAGAACCCATATGTTTATAGGATTTTTCCCCCCAATTAAAATATGTGTGTATGTGTGAGTGTGTCTTTCTGTAAATATTATTTAGACACACACACACGGAGTGCATGTATAAAATTGTCTATTATCAGTGAAGTGAGAGCTGCCTCTCCTTTTGTTTCTTGTCCCACTGGCAGGCAGAAAAGGACACGCAATCCAACACCATCAGCATCTTCACAGCATCTGCCCGGGGCGCGGGCGCAGTTTCGAAGGCCAGTTCATGCCCTCTGTCACCTCCCACGCCCACGAAGACCAGCGGAACCCCAGCCTGGCCTGCCTGCTCTGTGCAGCGGGACTGTGCCCGCAGTTCAGAGCAGAAGTAGCTGGCCAGCGCCAGGCTCCAGGTGCTCCGAGTTACAGCCCTTTCCTGATACAAACAGGAAACTCAAGTGACAAGCAGGTGGCTGGATATCCAAAAATACAGTTATTTCCCACCCCCTTATTTTTGTTCACAAGGGAGCACACAGATATTTGTGGATGTAAATAAGCCATGAAAAGAACTGTTGCATTGGAACTACCCAAAAAAAGAAAAAGCTTTTAAAAATTGCTCTACCTCAATTCCTAGACAACTCAAGTCTGACGTGCAGCGTGTGATCTGTCTGCTAGGATTGAATCCAGGCACTCACCGCTTTGTTAGCTTAAGAATTTTGAGCAATTTTTTCCATTTATCTGTATTCTTCCCAAAATCATTTCACACATTTCTCAGATACATCAATCCTTCCGGCAT
>NW_008824035.1:2130594-2158869 GCF_000699105.1 Pygoscelis adeliae
AGTAGGATGCCCTGCTATAAATATAATAAAGCCTTTTATTATGTCCATTAACCATGGACATGTGTGCACCAAAAGTTTCCTGACACGCAGTCATTTGTGGCTTTTTAATTATAAACAGAAAATATCTACCAGCAAAAGAAGACAGCAGACTGGAAGTGGATCTTTATGTGTGTGTTTTGAGTATGTTCTCTGACAGGCTGATGGCACCCACACCCTCCTCCTGATCCCGTCGGAGACTCTCTGCGTGTGCACATACGTGTACACAAAAAACCAGTAACACAACAGATCAGTCTCAGGTGATACAGATTTGTCAGCTGGGTCGACCCCAGGGGCCTTATGCAGGTTTTCAAACCCCAATAACAGCGATCAACCCCCTTTTCAATATGCAGATATGCCCCCCTCCATTTTGCAGACCTCGTTCCGCTTGAACTCAGCAGAAAAAAAAGGCCCAGTAAATTACTTGACAAATTAAGTCATATTTATTGAATGCGTTTTATTTCAACAACCGAAAAATTCTAACAGCCTAACAATGCACATAAGTTAAAAATTAATTATCACTTAGTGATAACAAAGATAAAGTTGATTTACATGGAAAAAAGAACATTTACAATATGTTAATCCTTATTCACATTGTTGATACCGCAATAAAACACAATTTGTTTTTTTTATTTTTTATTTCACAAAAAAGGCGGAAAATTGTGCTTTGTTAAGAGGCACTACAAGAAAAGTTTCTTTCTCCAAATAGATATTATATGATGGATATTGAATAAATAGACATATATGCATTGTAATTCGCAAAGTTCTGGCAAGACCACAGGCTAAAATGCCCACAGATTCACTTAGAACCACTGCAAAATTGGCAGTGAAATTAAACATAAAAAGGCAAGACTCAGCATTGAAAAAATACCTAATAAAATTTTTGGTTGAAGTGTAAAAGATACCAAATGTTGATGCCATCATCAGATGAACAACCTTACGTAGCTTGGCAAAATTCAGTTTCCTTTCAAATGTATGGAGCGATTTCAGCTACAGGATAAGAAGACAGTTTTGAAAGAGTAGCTCTGACAGAAACATAAAGCAGCAACCATTGAAATTCTGATTAAAGCTGCAGCATACTACAGAAACAAAGGGTGAAGAGCAAAAGGGGCATTAAGTAAGCAACCCACCATCATTTTGCAAAGGTATATGAAATTTATGCAGAGATACTCTTATGTTTCAAACATTAGTTTTGAAAAAATCCCTTAAAAACTCCAGAGGTTACTGAGCAGCTAGAATTAGCTTGTATTGCAACGTCTTCTCCCTGTATATTGTCTGTTCTGAGTAAATATCTACACGTAGAGGTTTGTTTTTCGTTTTTAACTCCTAACCTTTTATACCTTTCAAATATATAAATAGTATTAACAGTTATATTACATTGCCTGGTGTAGTAAACAGAAAGTAACTCTCAAAGTGATATTGCATGAGGTCTTTGTCAAGGTTACGCGAAAAGCCCATGTGAAAAAAGGAAGAAAAAAACCAGAAGCCTTGTTGGTACGGTTGCGGTTGCAGTTTGAACAGGCGTCTGAAATCAATCCAGCTGCAAGAGTGGCGAAGGTGAGGTCTTGTCTCGGAAATCATTGCACGGAAGTGAAAAGGAAATGCTACTTGGTGTCTCTTTCGACATGGTGCCTCAGAACGGGTGGATGCTATAGTAGATTGCAGCTTTAGTGCTCATGCCACTGAAGAGTCCGTCAGTATTAGCTCTGCTTTATGTACGGTAGCTGCTAGCTAGGCCGCTGCGAAACCCTTCGACAAGGAGGTGGATGGGTGTGAAGGGCCTCGCGCGCCTGCGGCCCCCTGCGGCAGGGAGGCTGGAAAGCGCCCGCGCCTCGGACGCCGCGCACTGGAGGTGGGCTGCAGCCTGGGGGACCCGCGGCTGAAAACGCTTCATTTCACTGGCACAAAACGCGTGACACGGAGGAAGCCCAGCTAAAACGGAAACACGGGGGAGGCTGGCGAGAAGGGCGAACGGGAAGTCAGCAACGCAAACCCTCGGTCTCTCAGCAATTTACCTGGACGGGATTGTTGGGATTGTGGCATTTTGTGTCCCAATGTAACTTTACACTTGTGTGTGTGTGTGTTTCACCTCAGTATAAACAAAAAAGCAACAACAAGAAGGAAGCTTATAAACTTTAAGATCTGAAACAGAGAACAGGTAAATAAAATCCACAGTAAAATGTGGTTCATAGTATGAATTCCATACATCAAATCTCAACACATTATCTTTCTTCTCTTTCTATAAAGACCTCGTTAACGGACAAGTCTTCTATGCACTGAATTTCAGTTTTAGTCATTCTGAATCCCATGAAAATTCATCTGTTCACTATGGAAAGGACTGTCTGGAGAGTGGAACATGCTGTATCCTTTTAAGTGTGCATTGTGTTTAAAGTACTTTAACTTACTAGTTTTCTTTTTAAGGTGCCCTGATTTGTTTTTCCATTTTCTCTCTTTTTTTCCTCTCTTCTTTTTTTGGCAGTGTTGATTTACGTCTTTAAATACATATCTCAAAAATTACCCATCAAGTCGCCAGATAGGAAGCCATATAATAATAATAAAAAAAAAAAAAAATCAGGGATAAACATAGAAAATAAATAGGAATTCAAAAATAGTCACCACACCCTGAGAGCAGGCGGCAGTTTATCAAAAAGCCAAAGCAACTCATTGTGAAGTGGTTTTAATACATAAACAAGTCTCATCTTTAAAGAACTCATTTCACAGTCTATACTTTCAGGTTGTAAAGTTCCGTCCCATGCAATTTTAATATATATATATTTTATGTAAATATATATATATATACACACAAAGTTGCAAATTTTCCTTCATTGATTTCATAGGACTTTTTCTTCCCATTTACTTGCTAGATGTCCCTTTCATAAGTGCAAGATTAATGAAGGCATAATCCTATGTGATTACAATGATTACTTCAGTCAAATGTAGGAAGTGTAACACTCGAGTGTCTGTGTCAAGGCGATGTCTGATCGGGCAACGCTGAATTCATTCGGTTCGCACATGGATCATGCGCAACGCAAACAAACAAACAAAAAGTAAAAAGAGAAAAAAATTAAAAATAAAACCAGAAAATCCTTGGATCAATGTATTGCTTTCTGCGCTCCTATCTCACATTATCTCTGGTCGATGTCCGCTGGAGCCGCCTTGCTTTTGTCGGGGTTCTCCTCCTCAGGCTCCACTTTGTACATTTCCTCAGAGCCCTCCTCGCTGTCGTTCTCCTCCGACTCCGTCAGCAGCTCCTCATCCTTGTACTCTGCCACGTCAACCACCGTTCCCAAATGCTCTTTTAGCTTCCCATGGTGCTTTACGTGGTAACGCTGGTTCTGGAAGAATTTGATGATGGTGTGTTTGGGGAGATCCAGCTGAGCAGAGAGGGTGTGGATGGCTTCCTGGTCAGGGTAGAGACCCACGTCGTGGATAAAGCTTTGAAGGATACCTAGAGCTTCCAAGGAGATCTTGGTACGGGATCTTGGCTTTTTGGCACAACTGTCCTCAGCGGGCGGAGGAGGAGCCTCTTCTCTAGGTGGGGAATTCTCCTTTGCAGGCTGGGATTGCTGTCTGTGCAGCACCTACAAGATCAAACAGACAGGCTTCACGTACATGCTGACCCCCTCAGTGCTTGAGATAAGGGCACTTGTACAGGTCTTTACACAGGGTCTACTTTGTTTTGGTGAAGAGAAGTATTAATTAATATTCATTTTCCACTACCTTTCTTACCTGTAAGACGGCTGCACCAGTAACTAGAGACTGAAAGGAGAAAGCGATATAAAAAGCTAACGACACAAAATAAATATAAAACCACAAAATAAATAATGAATACAAAATGTAGGTGATAGAAAGAAATATAAAATAGCCAAAATAAAAATTAAGTCAAAAGGTATTACAGTCTCATGGTCGTGATGACTGGCCAGTCGTCCCATCTCAGACAAGTCATTCTCCCACTTTGCTCCTCTTCTCCCCACTCCTTGTTTCCTCTCGTCTTTTCAGGCTAGAGACTCTCACCGTTTCTACAAGATGCCGAGTACCACAAAGGCCTAATCACACGTGGGATTGTCAGGTGCTACTTTAGCATGAATAGTGATTTGGCATTAAAATCCATCACAGCTGCTTTATGGCCAAAAAAAAAAAAAAAAAAAAAAGTCCAGACATTTGTTAAGATTTCCCTTCTATGAAGAGCGACATTGTCGTCGGTTCAGTTGCTTCGCAGAGCTGGCTTTAATGTACCTCTTGAACAGATTTCTCTGTATTACATCTGTATTAATTTCACTAGCTGAGAAGTTCTGAGTTCAAATAATTATATCGCTCCACTCTGAGAAAGCCTCTGGGCAAACACGGTTTTCAGTCTTGTAACAGATTTTCACCAGCAGTATCTCCTTTTTGGCAAGTTTAAAGAAAGCATATGTAGCTCTTAATCTTCCTAACAGCCACTTAAAATGACTAAGAAAGGGCCTCGTGCAGCCCTTATTCCAGAGGAAAAAATACCTGCTCGGAATTGTTAGAAATACAGAGGAGCTCCATATGCTTTCTTTAAAACCAAATCTATACAAGAGAGATTACCGGCAAAAATCCCCTACAGGATTGAGGGCTGTATTTGCCCAGAGGTTTCTTCAGATGCAGAGAAATTAATTATTAGAACTCAATGCTACAGAGCTAACAAAATCAATATGGATAAATATTTCTTTCCACAAGTAAGAGGGAATTCTGGCTCTTCACCCAAAGAAGAAAACGTCTTTGCTGCAAACTGTAACATCCAGAAAATCAACCCTACATTAAAGCTCTCTAAAGGGAAAAAAATAAAGATAAATAATGGAAATGTGCTGAGAACTTGCACTGAATTTTACACACATATGGAGCCCCCAGTAAAACGCTATACTAGTCCAGTTATTACTGCAAGAGGGGAGTCCTGTGGAATGTCAGCCTGTCATGCAAATAAATAAAAAGGCTCTGTGCTGATGAGCCCTTTATTCATTTCCTTCATCAAACGTTGCTGTCATAGTAATTTATAAGATCAGCGATCTCCAGTCACAGTTTTTGAAAAGCAACGTCGAAGTCCCCAGCCACTGCCCACCGCACACGTGCGGCCCATGAGCCGAACCTGGAGGAGGTGCTGTGAAAACGACCCGACCTGCAGCCTGGCCAAGGGATTGCCTTTCTTCTGCTGCACCTGATGGCAGCAGGAGGCACTTGGCTGGCCAAAAAGGGGCTACCTCTCCAGCTGCTGCTCAGCACCAGTCACGGAGGCAGGACCCCGTGCCACGTCCCCAGTGCCTCGATGAGCAGCGGGTGTGTGTGCGAGGGCGTGCCCATGCAGACACACAACTGCACGTCCCGCTGACTGCAGCACAAGTCACCGCTGCCGCCGCCGCGGAGCGATGCTTGTGACAGTGACGGAAAGCACCTGAACAAGGAGGCAGCTTCATGGCAGCTCCACACTGTCAGCTAAACGCAGGTGTCACCACCGGCGGCAGGCAGGGCTTGCCACACTCCTGGCAAGAACCGCTGGTGGGCAGAAGCGCTGCAATGTTTTTCGGTGCCAACAGATTCATTTTCCTCCCAAGCGCATGAATACTCAGGGTGTCACAGACATGGAGCTAACCGGGGAGCTGGGGGAAAGGAGAAACTCAAATGGAAATGTCGGGTATTCTGGTTTATGTTTTATTACATCTCTTGTAATAAAAGAGCATAATGTTCCAATGAACAGAATCACTCAGCTGCTCTTTGAGGATTTCGTTTTTGTCCATGGATTGTTTTCAAAGAGAAGAACCGACATTTCCAAATAGAGGGGTTACAGATGAGGGTCAGATCCGTACCTACATTGGCAGGGAGCGCTGAAAGCAGCAGAGCTGGCATCGCTGGCACTGGCCAAGGACCCAGCCCCATAAATTTGTCACACAGCCCCTGCCTACATTGTCTCCCCTGTTGTGCCCTCTGGTCCTGTTCCCTGACACTGTAAGGCCCAGAGCAGCAAAAAAGAAAAGGGCCACAAATAAATAAACTGCCAGGGAATTTACAGGCAGCGTCATATGAAAAGCCTCAAGTAGCATTGCTAATCAGACGCTGAATTCAAGTGGCAGCTAACAGAGATAGAAACACATCCAGAAAGAGTGCGAATTACTCAGTTCATTCTTGTTGGAACTGGAAGTGGGCTTTTTCTCCCTTTTCAGTTGACAAATAGCATGAGAAATGATCCAGCCTGAAAAATGTTACAAGACTTCCAATCAAATATAATGATGAAAAAAATCCAACGATACAGGATCAGCAGCAGTAAAATGTTTAATTTGAAGGAGATGAAGAGATGCCTACAGCATCTATAAAGCAATCAACCAAAGAGAGGGCTGAGAGCGGGAGGGAAAGAATAATTTCATTTAACCCTTCCTTTTCTGGAGTGACCTCTCTGTCCTCTCCAGAAGAGAAAACACGTAACTCGGGGCTTATCAGCGTAAAATATTAGAAAAAGGTTGTATTTTATTTGACTTACTGTTTTCCTAAATAACACAAAACCCTAGAGCTACTCTTATAACAGATAAATCTCATGATTTCACTAACTTCTGGGGGCTTGCTCTGGATTTCCAGTGGCATTAACAAAGGATTTCAGCGACACAACATTACCCATATACACAGAGATGGATAAATGTGCAGAATTTCCTTCCAGTTTAGGCTGTGATCGGTTTTGTATTTCCTTCCGATAATACGGGCTGTTTAATACAAAAAAGCATGCTTTTCTATGGGAAACAGATCAACTGTTGAGACACATGATACAATATGAAATCTAAATTACCTTTTTGTTAAATATTTGCTTTGAACTACATTTGTAAAACACACTGGTCAATGTGGGCAATTTGCTTACTTCATGTCGGGCTCTGCATGCCACAGCCTCATAGAGGAAACCACCTATTTTTGGCAGTTCCAGATTTTCCGATTTTGGGGTCATTATGCTACTCTTAAATCTGCAGGTAAAATTTCCACTGGCTTCATGCACTGCTGTGCACACTCTGCCATAACACTTGGGTTTTTGGGTCAGTGCTGCTCTGCTTCTGTACTGCAAAGAAGGAAACCCCACTGATCTTCCCTGATTAAAGTACAGGCTGCAGCTCATTTTCCAGTGCAGATAAACCCCCCAAATGATGGTCTGACCTACAACGAAACACCAGGCGTATGGTGGGCTTCAGAGAGAAGGGATGAAAACAGTGGCCACGCTCAGCCTTCCTTTTCCCAAGAAAGCTGGCGCTGGGCTCGGAAGGGTGCACATCCCAGCATAGGTGCACCGTGCCCACCTTTTCCACTCCCCTCTCCTTCCTCCGTGCCCTTCCCCACCGCTCCCCAACCACAGGTGGGGCAGCCTCCTCCTCCTCCACAGCCACCACCATCTGGAGCTGACTTCCCTTGCCCTCCCTCCCTCTCACCGACTCCCCATCTACTTTCAAATCAAATGTGAAGATATAGATTTCCTTCCATGCCCACAGGACTTATTTTTTCCATCCCTTCAAGAGATTTAATTTTTAAACTGTACAGGCATGGCTGCCTTCTCAGTGTTTCAGAACAACGCGGGTACGGAAGATGCTGCTTTATGAAGGGTCATTCAGGTAGACTTTAACCTCACAGACGAACTCATTTTTTCAAACAAATTAACCAGCACTGGTAGAAAACTTGCAAGAAAACGAATATGATGGAAGTTGACTTTAGAAGATAAAAGTGACTGGTCTTAAATCGCACTGTACTGAAATATGATTTGAAGGCCACAATGAAAACCAGCTGGAAGCCATGTGTAAAGTATAATGGTACATGCCTACAGGGGAGGAAGTGAGATATTGAATGATTAAGTTTAGGAGAGTATATAATGTAGTGTATCATTACGGGAGTGATCAGGATTACTTGTAATAAGCTAAGGGTTTGTGGTCTTTCTAAAATCCAAAGCCAAGAATTATTGGGGGGAAGGGATCACCGCACTGTTTTACACATATCTGCTCCCCACGTCTCGGGATGCTCCCACAGAAGAAACCTGACTTCGGCAGACTGGGACAGCCACGTTCCCACAGAAAAGAGAGGTGAGCGAACCCAAACTGAACGACGAACGTCATGTAATTGCAGTCTGTGTCTGCACTGTATTTAATTTTGGCTGGATTCACTACCCTACTGATGTTTGTTTCCATTTCCACCCACTTTCTAGCTACAACTAGACACATGAAAATGGTGAGTCACTAAGGGGAGCCAAGCAGGACACTTGAGCGGGGTACACACACGCACTCGAGCACCAGCTGCAGCGAGGCACCGGCTGACAACACTCGCTCCGTGAAATGCCACCTTTCGTTCCCTGAACAGCCATTGCAGCAGATTAGAAACAGGAACTGCATTTCTACGTGAAACCCCCGAGCTCTTTTGTTTCGTAGTGTGGTTCTGCTCTTCCCTTTGCAGACAGGATTAGTCATGTGAGCTCCTTTCCAACCAGTTTTGCTGAGAGGAAGAGGTGCCCCTTACTATGAGAAACACCAAAAATGTTACATTCTTGGCAGACAAGACTGTGCATTTGCAGCAGAGACTGCCCTTGTTGAACAGTCCCTGCCTTCCTCTGCGCACAGAGCGAGCACCGACAGGCACCTCCAGCGGCGTGTGCTGGCCAGTACCAATTCTCATAACCCAAACCCACATGGAGCAGAGTTGAATGGATTGGCCTTCTCTCCTCCACAGTGGGAAGGGGTCTCACTTTTTAGCTTTCCTTCACATTTACATTGCTCTCGTAGCCAGCCATGACACTGTATCACACCAAGGACTTTTATGCCAAAGAGAGCAAATTTTTAGCCTGCTTAAAGAGCCCAAAATAAAAGCCAGAGAGAACGTCCACATTTTACAAAACGTAGGTTCAGTACCTGTGTTTGGTCCGTCTGACACCGGTCATCTATTACATCCCTTACAAGCATTCACGGCGAGTCAGCAGGATTTACCACTGGTTTGACTCAACGCAAAACCTGATTCACTACATACTTCATGTAAGTGAGCCCGTTGGAAAAGCCCCTTCCCAATGACTAGCTAAAGTCAAAGGGAGGGCAGAAGACAAGCCTAAACAAGGTGTTCAGCTGCACTTTACCCAGACTTGTAGCTGGAATTTGCAACACTTCACCTCTGAAAGCTGAGAGCTCCCGGGCAGTGCCTACCTACCATGTTAAGAGTTTACTTAAGAGACAACCTCCATCACCTTGCAAAGAAATCTTACACCTAGAAGGAGGCACTGTCTGTCCCTCTTAGCAGATCTTACAGGAACAATCTGTGAGAGGTTATCTATCCAAACAACCAACTTCACCCTCACTATACTGTCAGTCTCTCGCAGCTTATCTTTGTATACAGAAATGTACAAGAAGAGAACAAAGCAAGCTGCTGCCACAAACAGGCTTGCACCCTGACAGCCTCCCAGGCTGGGGCTTGCAGGGGTAAGAGCATTAATTAGACGCAATCACTCTGCCAAGACACTTTACAGGTTTCCTAGGAATGTCTGTACAAGAAACTGTAGCAGAAGTTACAATTTGCACCTGTGTTCATTTCTTTCCTCTTAAAAATGTGGTTGTTAGACTACTCTTTTTTTTCTTCCTTGCAAAAATATATTCATTTAGGTAAACACTGCAGCACTAGTCGCAGCTCCAAATGAAGTATTTTCTTTGGGCTCATTCTCACAGTGGTGATTTCACACCTTGACACCATAAAGCTGTGTTAAAGACCGTGGTTTAGTTTCCTTGCTTTTCTTGGATTATACAGTATCCTAAGGTCAAAACTCAGGAAAATCCAAAACTGTTATTAAAAAAGAAAAAGTATCTATGAAGTGATGACAAATTGCAGACTACAGGTGTTAGATTACATTTTGACTCCAGGCAGGTTTAATATACTTCAGTTTCCTTTTACAATAGCCCTCAGCAGGTACTGTTATCGGTAAGGGATTTAAAAAAAAAATATGGTACTCAATAAAAGAAGACCGTGTCAAAAGAAATCAATATGAGCGTGCAAAATGGTAGGAAGTCTGACATGGATAAATATGTTCACTTTCATCTAACTTCAGTCTGAGCTTCTTTTAATTTTGTAGCTCAAATGCTAGCCGCACGTCCTGTGCATTTTCCAATGCAGCTTAGTAATTGCTTCACAAGAGTAAACACCGTTATTACAGATAATTATAATACATGTTTGTGATATGATGTACACCGCCTCATGCAAGCCAGACCAAATCAGCCAACCAGAGCTGGTGGCTACAACAACTTGTAACCCAGCAGCCCTGGGTCCTATTCAGCTGCAAAGACAAAGCAGTCAACACAGTAAAAAAATCCCCCAAATATTCAGGCCTTTCCTACCACCCTTCATCCGCTACTGACCACCACTGGCGCCAGAATATTGGATTAGACAAACTCCGGGTCCTAAATCGTTCAGCTCTGAGGTACAAGTCACTCTCTGAGCCACACAGAAGGGGAATCAGAGGGAACTATGAGGAGAGAAATGAGTTCCACAGGGAATCCAAAGTCAACGGCAAGTTTGGTTTCCAGGCTGGAATGTGAGCTCGTTGAAGTGATTCATTTCAACATCTTTGCAGCACACTTGCCACATGCTTCCCTTTGCTTTATGGCGGTCGCCTTGCTTAAGGGCAGGAAACAGGCAGTGATCTGAAAACATGGCAAGACACTGAACAAACACCCAGTCTCTGAAATAGCGGCCCCATCCTGCAATTCTTCTTCAGGACCGAACTGTCAAAATTGGTCAGAAAGGTGACTAAAAAGACAACAGGAAGAAAGAAAAGATCAAAAAATAACAAAACTTTCAGTTGTGCATTGCTTTTGCCACCCCACGCAAAGTGATAAGCGTAAGCATTAGCAAAATGCAATTAATCTTGACTTGAAGGCGGGGGGAAAGTGTCTCCCCCCTCCGGCACACACTGCACCCATTAATGCTAACAGGAGCTTAGCATGCATCAAAGAGCAAATACACCACAAAACATTTTTAAGAGCTATCATCACTGGAGATAAAATATAAATTACAGCCTGATTACACTGCGCTGCTAAGAGGCTACGTGTGCAGCGTAGCTCACGGTGACAACTGGAGATGACCAGATAACTTTTGGACAGGTCTAAGGTTACCGTAAAACATCTGTGCAGAGGAATCTTTCCTTGTCTTTGCTTTCCTTTCAAGAAGCCGTGGCACTGCTGTCTGCACAGTTGTTTGAAGAATGTTTACAAATCAGCTTGACAAAGAGAAAAAAAAAATTCTGCCATCACTTGACCACAATCATGATCTTATTCTTCAGTAATGCATGGTTTATTTCCCTTTCCTGATCTCTGTTAATAGACAGCACGTGCCTACACAATAGCCACTATTTTGTCTGTATAATGTTAAAAAAATAAATCACAAAACTCTGACAATGCAGAGCAGTGTCCCGGTGTTTCCTGGGGTAACTGCTCTCCCTCGAATGCTAACTCAACTCTTCCCACAAAAACACAGGCACAACTTTCATTGCTGTGCAAGTGCCTGAGAACTAGCTGATTTTATGGAGTAGCATAAATGAGCTCATGCTGATGAACGTTAGTGGATTAGCTCTGAATTTCCCATCTTTGGCTGGTTTAAGCCAGATTCTTAGGTTTACTGCATAGTAACTGTGGCCAGCAGTGGATATCCCCTTCTCAAATACCTAGCTGCAGCCTGGAAGGGTTGTCAACAACTACTATTCAGCCCGCAGGTGGAGCCGGCACGTACCTACTGTATAAATACGCAACAGGCCAGATTCATTCTGGCTTCTGCTGGCACAAACCAGGGTGCTGGTGACAGAGAGGCCAGCGTGGCCAGGAAGCGTTGCACAATGCCGCTGCAAACTCCCTCCTGAAGGCATCGGTGATGGATGGCTCCATTGTCTGGGGATGGGGCACGGCCAGCACAGCTGGCATGGGGGCTGGCTTGCTGCATCCCCTGGCAGGCAGGCAGGACTCTGCCAGCCTCGAAGAAGCCATGCAAGCCTCTCTTGCCTGTAACCTGCGGTAGCAAGGCAGCCTCCCCCTGCAAGGGAAGAAGCAACAGCCCCATAAACGTTCACGCTGCCCTTCTGCATGGTGATGCTAACTGGAGTCCCATTCAAGCGGGACTTTCAACATCTGTGAATGCCTCAAGGACCACAAAACCTTCCAGTTAACACTTACCCTCTCGAAAACAAGGCCATGAGCTTTGTGGGCCTCTGACTTGCCTCTTTCGTGCTTTCTCTTGCAGCCCTTAGCAAGGCTCTCCAGGGTGCTACGGTGTGTAAAGCCCTGCTTGGCAGTTTCCAAATAGAGACTGAACTTGGTTGTGGTTGGAGGGAGGGTCTGTCAAAGATTTTGGGTCAATTCTGAGTTTCCCCATCCCAACCCTGTTAATCCTAATGAGGAGCTGGCAGAATGCCACAGGAACTAAGGAAATAACAAAAGGCTTTTTGGTTTGCTTTTCTGCAGACAAAATACTTCTTGTACCCTCTACATTTTACTGTTTAATTAACACTATAGATGTTCTCCTTTTCATTTGAAAATCAGAAAAGCATTTGCGGGCAGCGTGAGCAACATCTTCCCTGACAAGCCCCAACCTAGAACCATGCTTAAGGCCAAGCTCTAAACCCCTAACTATGGTGGCACGGATGGCGCCACTATAATCATGTTGTTTTCCAGTTACTCAGATCAGGAGTAGGCACTGCATTATTTCAGGAAGGATATGTTTGGATTAGACACTGGATTCTGGGGGGGTGTATGGGGGGGTAATTATTTGTCCCATCAAACTGTTTTAGGGCCTTACAGATGGCTATTTGGGGTTCCAGGAATACCCAACTGTACTGCTAATTTTTACAATGGGGGCAGTTAGAAGTCAGAAGAACCTGACTGTTATGGTTAGTGAAAATAGTAGATTTGTGCTGATAAAACACTACTCAGCATGTTTTTTGCTTTCTAGACGTAACCACCAATGCACTTAATAACAGGACTTGAGCAAACTATACTGTGTGAATCAAACACATAAAAGTATAAATATTCCTTTTTTTAGAAAGCAAGTCTTAAAAAGTGCATTATAATCAACTACCATGGTAAAAGGCAAAATATCCAGCATTACCACACACGCAACTGGCATAATGTGCTTTATTATACCCTTAGCTTGAAACTGGGTAAATAAAAATCAAATGACCGAAGTACAGTCTCCCGCACAGATTAGGGCACTGAGGACAGGAGGCCTCGGAGAATTAGATCTGAAATCCTTTGTCCTCCTGATTACACTCTGGAAAAGGTGGACACATACGGAAGACTGAGGAAGCTACGCTGGTGTTACCGCTCTCCACGTCTCACTACTCCGACCTGTACCTATTTTATAGGTTCTGGGTGCTGGAAGAAAAAGGCTTTATGGAAAGTAAACAGCACCTGCAGTTTATATTCACAGTACTAGAAAATATGCAGTTGGGGAAAATATGCAGCTGTTCATTTTTAATAAAATGGTTTCATATATGGCCAGCGAGGCAGTATTAGGACAAAGCAGAGGATGACACTGTTATGGCCCTGGGGTCCATCCCTGGCTTTGCCGCTGCCTGCTGTGGGGAGCTCTGTGGACCGCTCAGCCCATGGCTGGCTACACACACATAATCGCAGGGGTAAGCTCACACTTAACACAAGGCTGCAGCTTGTGTAGATCTGTGTGCAAGGAGACCCAGGCTTTTGCTAGAAATGCAGAACACCATGCTTTGCTTCATTAAGATTAGAATTGTGTGGCATTTTTCAGTCAAAAATCTTTCTTTTGGTCACATGTGTCGACTGAGTGGCATCAAAGTATTGCCTAAATAAAGTCTACTTTGCCAAGCTGTTTGCCTGAGGCGGCAGGGGGGGTGGATGTTCTGACAAAGTTCAAGCAGTTGTTTAGGCATGAAACAGCATATTCTGGTTGCTTTTATTCAGAACAACTTTTGCTCTTCAAATTCTTGCTATTTTCCTTTAAAGCATTATGTTGCTCTAAACTGACGCAAACCTTTTTTTTTAATTTTAACTGAAAATAATAACTTAAAAAGCACCAATGTATTTTTTTCTTTCAGTATTTCAGAAATGTCAGCAACCCCTTAAACTCAGCTCAAGCACTTCTATAGCTCTAGGCTGTACCACCCAAGGAACAGTATCTCATAGCCATCTATCTATCTACCCACCTACCTCCTTCACCATCATATTTACAAAGGGTTGTACTGAAGGGAGCTCTGAAAGAATGAAATGTAATGCAGTTTATAAAAGGAGCTAGATGTGAATCTTTCCTATCTCAAAATCCAATAAAGCTTGTGATTTTTATTGCATGTGGGAGTCCTTTGGTCTATGTAATACTGATTAGCAGCTTGGCCAGTAAGTCTGATAAAACCAGAAAGTACTTTCAAATATATTCCAGCCAGAGACACCTGGGAGTGAAGCGTGTGTGTTGCAGCTGATGGCCCCAGGGGCACACACGTATCTTGGGATTTCTTCCTTGGTTCTGTTCCATCTCGCCATGGTTTTGTTCCATTCTCTCCAGAAAGAATGTCTCCAAGCCTCTCTTATCCTTGAATCTTCCCGAAAAGGAGGCATCATCTCAAAACTATTCCCCCTCACCTTTCCAGCACGCATGAACCCCAAAAATTTACAACCTGCTTCAGCCAGGGCTCTGGACTGGACTTTAATGGATCCCAAACAGAGCAATGCAGCATTCTTACTCCTGATCTCATTTAAATAAGGGAACACCAGGAATAACATTACTCCAAGTCAGCAATGCTTCCGCGGTGCTAATCAGGCCATTAAAAAGGCATAAGCAGTTTGTTTGACGCAGAGGGACAAAGACAACCACAGAAATGAATCAAAACCAGGGAAAAACTAGAGATTAAAAGTAATAATTCAGCAAACCACTGTCTGAATGCATGGTAAGTGGCTAAAAGACACAATCACTGCAAGATCTAGAGACAAAAAAATGTCTCCTGACTGAATGAAATGTAAATTAAAGTCACTCTGGTACAAAAGCATTTCCTTCATAGGGCAGTACTCACTGCCACCAGGAAATCCAGACCCGTTTGCTGCAAACGAGGGCTGCTGCAGCTGACCCTCCCTGATCTCGCTTAAGGAAAACACACACGCTCAAAGTCAACAGTTGGAGGGAAAGGAAGAAAAACCCAAATGCGGCAGACTTGCTAGAAGAGACTTCCATGGAGGTTCCCTCCCCACATAAGCAGATGGTTTCCAGTTAGTCAGGGTCAGGGACTGCCCGTGTGGTTTCCTGCCTGCTTGCCTTTGTAGCTTATCTAAATCTCATCAAGATACGCAGCCCGAAAAAATCAGAATGGCTAAATACAGGAATTAGGGAAACTAAATACAAATGAGCTTTGGTTTGCACTTGTGCAGATGAGCAGGGGAATCTGTGCCCGTGGGTGGGATGAACGCAGTGGTGCCGACCCCTCTGCCAGGGCAGCCACGTTGGGCCGGATCAGGTCTCGCTAATGCCGCTGTGCCCGCCCAGGCACCAGAGCCGTGCCTAACTCTATCCAAAACACTCTGGGAAACAGCTTAGCTGCTTTGAAAATACCCCTGACATCCATTCACAACCCTGCCTGCTTTAACTGTGGCGCCGGTGCCCGCTGGCAGGCCGGCTACACGGTGTATCCCCATCCATGCTCGCAGCCCGTGGAGGGGTGGCACACGCGTAGTGCGTGTCTACGTGTTTTGCAAAGCTCCAGGCAGACGCTGGCTCTTGGAATGCCATGCATGGGAGCAAAGCAAAAATCCAGCCAGGAACGCATGCACAAGCTACCATATGGAAAGGGCATTCTCAAATTAAACCCTGAAACCCAGATGAGATCTGAGCGAAGGACAGTTTCACTTAAAGGAAATCTCTGAGGTCAACCAGCAATTAACTGAAAGGTTCTGATTGAATACGCTATTGACTGCGCTCACATCAGACAGCTTCCTGTTTATTATACCTTATGGGCTGTCTAGGTGCCAAGACATTAAACTGTCAATAATCTATTAATACTAAACAGCTCCTCCCTCCTTACTCCCCCATGCAAATACTCTTAGGCTAAGAAACTGCACTAAAAAGATGGAAATTTTTGAAGTGAGAGGGAAATGAGCTTTTTAGGGTATTTCTTTGCTTGGTTCCAGCTGAAAGTATAGCAACATTCATAAACAATATAATACGCAGTCTATAACTACATGGAAAAAATTGTGTTAAAAAAAAAAATCAGACATGATTGAGACCATATCGTGAAATCTGGCTTTCTTTTCCAAGCCATCTTTAAACAGTCTAAGTTAAATTTAATTAACAATTTACAACAAGGAGAGAGAAGTTATTTAAAGAGAGGCCTACAGGTCCTTAACATTCAGTGTCTGGGAAACAGTTGTATATAAAAAAAAAGTTTTAATGAATTTAATAGAGAAAAGCACTTTAATTAAATGCTGTCAGAGAGGATTGTATTAATGACTGCACACAAAGGAATTTAAAGCAAGCCAAGTATATTTAGCAAATAGGAAGTAGGCTTTCAGAGGCTGCAACTATTTATGTTTCTGCCATTGCAATGCATCTAGGAGATCGCGTTGCCAATTGAAAGCAGTTATGTTATTAGATATGATTTTATTTATTATGGATTATTAAAATTTCAAATGCTGCAGGGAATACATTTATTTCACTTCTAAGATGAAAGAACAAAGATATTTCCTGCTTGTTCAGTAAGAGGAAAAATAGAAGAGGAAATAAATAATAAATAATAATAATAACTTAGCACTTAACTAGTGAAGTGCTGTCCAGACAGATCTTTTTATGGGGCCTGTTGAATCCTGGAATTTTAGTGTGTCTCTTTCTTTCTGCTACAACTGGATGGATTCGCAGTTGCTACCGCAGCTTCCCTCAACACAGCACGGAAAGAGGAGCCAGCTCTTACTCCTCATGGGCAGGATACAACTCCTCGTTGTATCCTGCGGTAGCACAAGGGACTTCTGCGATACTCTGCATGTTTCAAATCTAAAAATTACCAAAATCCCGAGAAGTAAAAAGAAATCTAGGTTGCCAAGCTTTTTGCAAGCAAGATTGAGAAGACCAAGGTTTTCCAGACCTAACCAAAAGACTTAGACACACAACTTTCATAAAAGCCCCTAACAACTATGGGTCTGCATTAAGCCTTTCTGCAGAACATGCTCGCCTTCCTCAACATCCATGTGATGGGACTTGTGGCAGGAAGGAAGAGGGCTCTTCACAATCCTCCCTGCCCACGTGCCTTGGATTCAAGTGCAGCACATCAAATGGGCATGGCCTAGTATGAGCATAATGTAGAGATCCAAGCCATAAATTTGAGGAAAAAGCAACTAGAAAATTCAAGGGTGTCAACATTATTTTGTACTATGATGGTACAAATAGCATAAAACTAAATTTAATCCAAACTGGAAACCGAGGAATGTTTTTTGACACAAAGTCAATGAGACGGCTGGGTCTGTAATATCCAGGATATGTTCTGTGATTTACCACATCCTTTTTGCCATATGTAATGGTAAGACATTAATAATGATTTTAGAAGTTTCAAACTTCTCAATGTTCCACCAGAGGCACCTTTTATGTGCTTGTACGCCTTGGTTTCTGAACACCAAGTCCCTTTTAAGTTAGGCACCACGATGCGAGTTAGTCCCAAATTACTGGTTTTAAAATGTCTTTATTTGTACTTAAATATAAGATTTTTACCTTCTAATTTGAAACATGAAGAAGTGAGTAGAATTAGGGGAAAAGACATTGGAAAGGAGGCACAAGGGGATACCTACTTCCTTTCACAATATGAGTAGCATCATAAATGGTGAAGTTCAATTTTCTAAATACATTGTCTGATTTTTGTTTAAGACTTTAATAAAAGTCATGTGTGATGTGTGTTGAGAATGTAGCCTTTGTTGTTCCACAGCTAGGGATCTTGCAAACAGCTTCACTTTGTCTGTGCCAAGATATTTTGGAATATTCTTTGAAACACTGTAAGCATAGATGACTGTGAGAAAAAATATGTGCTACTGTACTTCTGGATACTTGATGTGTGAGAATAGTGCATACACACAAAAACATTTCCCATTTCAATCTGCAATTCCTGTAGAAGTCCATACAAACATGGAACAACATACACAGCATACTAACCCTGAAAAAAACATATCCCTGCACATATTACAGTCTCTGAGTATTTCCAACCATTGAGGGGAAAAAAAGAAAAAAAAAAAAAGAAAAAAGAGAAGTCCACACCAATGAATTTCCAAAAAGACTGGCCCAGGGCAAGGAGACCGAGCATCTATGTCCTGCTCTGTGATAGCCTAACTCCCAGCACTGCCCAGAAGCTGCACAATTTCCTTGGGGGGATGCCATGCAACACGGGAGGAAGAGCATCTCGCTCGCTCTAGGAGATCTTTGGGGGACAAGCAGTCCCTGTGCTCTGGTAGCACAATACAATCTTGTTTCCCTCCCCGTGTAATTTTTACGATTGCCTATCTGCACAGAAAGGCCAGCTGCAATGAGCCAGGGCTCTAACTTTATCCTAAGATTTCTGTAAGGAGCCCAAGAACAAAATGTTCCATATGGCCAGTAGCCTATAAAAATTTACACATCTCTAAAGCCTGATATTATCATTTATGTACAAGTGTGAGGGACAGGGAGTATTTAGGGAGCATTAAAATGAAATTAAAAAGAGCAACATTTTTAACTGCAAAAATTTTCGAACGTAAATGGAACAGAGGCTCATCTAGTGTCTTTTCAGCCTTCAAGATTTGCCTGCTGCCAGCCGGCAAGCTTCAAAGGTTATGTGAATTTAAAGAGCTTTATTTAGTAATCTTGCTTTAGATGTTTGCTCATCCTCAACCTACTACGACTCCTTACAACGCTGGCAGCTTAGCACTTATGAGAGGGCCAGGACTGGAAGAAATGAGGGCTAAATCTGGTCAAATTGTGTGTGAAAGGCAAAAGGGTGAGATGACAGGGGCCAGAGCTACAGTGATGTCATTTGCTAAAAAGACGACCTGTCAGAGCAACATCAACGCAAACCACCACCCTGCCGATTACTGCCAAGTCTCCGCAGTGCTAAATCTGCACATTCAGATTGCAAGCGGAGTTTCTCCCTGGAGCATCCCCCAGCAGGAGCCGGGGCAGCCCGAGCAGAGCTCCTCTGGGGCAGCCTTGCACAAGCTGCCATCTGGGCAGAACTGCCTCTGCCTTGAACAGGGGAGCACGTCCTGCATGACAGCGCACGCGTCCTCGGCCCCAGGAACGGCCTTTACCTCCACTGTGGTGTCAGTACCCTCACAGTCTTCTTCATTGTAAGAAGGTGGTGAAGAAAAACACCAGCCATGCTCTCAGGGCTCCCTCGCTTAAGAGTCCCACCTCATTCCTGCCCTGTCTTCGGTTGATCCTGGATCAAATGAAAGCTGTCCCGGAGCAGGTGGCACTGAGGTGGCCTCACAGTTCCAGGAGTCTGAACAAATACGGAAAGGATGTACTACTTCGACAAGACTAAACTTGCCACCTCGGAAAAAAACCAAAACTATCCACTTTACTTGATCTCCCATTTCTAGGGTTAAATGGAATAGTACTAAACCTAAACTAATTTCAGAACAGAAGCAGTTTTGCTTTAATTGCAAGTACACTCCTCACTATCATTTCAAGGGGAATCGCAGGCTTAAAGTTAATAAAAATCAGCAGTACTTTTCAGCCACATTAGATATCCACACTAAACAGAAACAGCTGAGAAGGCACAGTAGGCATGTTTGGCTCTAGCAGTCAAAGCTCAGTGGATTTCCAGTGCAATTGTGATAACTATCAATCACAAGAAGCTTTTTTGGACACCTCAGAGTCGGATGTAAGGGGTTCGTTGTCTGATATGTGCTCCTGTTGCCTTTGTCAAACCTCATGCAAGGCTCCTGAGCTACTGTGGCCTGTCGGGAAGATGGCGTGCACCAAAAGGATGGAAAACCAGAGCGCACAGCCACAGCTTTTGTTCCAAAACGCAGCATGTCTGGCTGCGGGGCGTGGGTACCGGAGCAGTATGAGAACGCAGTTCAGAGGTGGAAGCCCTCTGAGAGTTTTGCATGTACTGCTTTCTTCAAAGAAAGAGAGTCTCTTACCCCCACCCAAAAGCAGACACACACACGACAGAGATAAATGCATAGTAAGTGGCATTTGCAATATATATTGCCTTCAGCTTTAATACTGCACAGAAATAGAAGTGGCATAGTTTGACATTTTTTTCAGTGGTTTTTGAATGGTTTAGATTGAAAGGAGATACTGAAATTGACTGTTATTGTCTAATTTTGATGAGAGAGAGACAATGGAACTCCAGATAACGTAATAACTGAGGAACACAGATATTCTCTACTCACAAAATTCACAGATCTCTTTCTGACATGCATTTCCCCCTGTAGTTCTAAATCAAAGACAAAATAGATACTCCAGCTCCAACCCACCCAAACCAAAGCTCTGAGCTTTCTGAGTGGAATGAATAAACCTGTGATACAAATATCTCTAAAAGTCCATCTGGGCTTGTTGAGTACAAGTTGTCTCACCAGTCTTGACCACCCCTGTCTGAGCAGGCATCATATCCAGCCATGGAATAAGGAGCTGGTGGAATCAAAAAGCAGTGGGTATCCATCTATGGTCTTGTCTTCTGGGTGCAGAGAAATGATCAAAAAGCAAAATTATCAGGGCGCAGCCATTAAGAATGAATCACAAGGCACACCATCCCCACAAAAAAAATTGCCTAGATAAAACAGTAAGCACCAAAGTCAGAGAGCTAGCATGGTTTGGGAAAGTAGTTTTTGTCCAAGTCTCCCAGACAACTCAGTCCTGATTTCCAGTATGCGAAAACCCCTGCTGTAACCCACACAAACACAGGAAAAACTCACTGTGCACATCGTCCTATAGATCATTAAGCACACCATGTTCCCCTATGGAATAACAGTTTTGCTTCACTCATCATCTGTGATTGCCTAACTATTATTAATTAATTTTATTTTTAAGAAAAGAAATTTTAAGTCTCACTGTTTTTTCCATCTGCATGCTATGCGTTGTGTGACCCCTGAACTCTAAGACATTGTTTAGAATCAGATATTTCATTAGAAAGCACTACTGTGGTGTTCATTCCCCTCTTTATTACTTCTAGAAAGAGAATATGAAATTAGTTTCATTGGATTGCCATTGCCACTTGCCTTGACCCATTTTTACGAGGGCTCCATGTTCTGCTGTTTTGTATTTCATTGTCATTTCTAAAATATTTGTTCCCTTCCACCCCTCACAAAATCACAAAATTAGTATTTAACTTACTTCTGTGGTATGTTATTTTCCACATATTTAAAGAGAGACCACAATGTTTGCAGTGAACACACAATACAGAAGAGCTTTCCTACAGCTTTCTACTATGCCTCCTTTTATTTACTAATGTTCCTCCATGATTTAAGATCTGAACTATTATAAATTGCCAGATTTGTCTAAATCAAAGCCTCTGAGAAAAAAAGGGCGGAGGGACATAATTTTTAAAAAAGTGACAAAAGTAACAGTGTATCAGAAAGCATGTGAAAACCGTTCCTGTTTCTCTAAAGTCAACATTTGACTGCTCTTAAATCAATATGTACCTACCAGCTTCAGCAGATCTATCTGTCAGCTTATGTAGAAAATGAAAGGCAAGGTCTCCCTGCTCTCTGAATAGTAGGTACTTTGCTGCAGTGGTGGCTCATTACTCCAGAGAACCAGCTTATCCACCCCAGCACTTCAGAGACAACAGCTTGATTCATCGTTTTCCCAACTGAGTCAGGTTTCTCTGCCCCAGCAATTAACAATGAATTAGCACTATATTAAAGTGCCAGGCAAGATGGTTATTCTCTGGAGTAGTCACCTTGGACACAGAAGACGAATAGTGGGAGAAGGGAGAGAAATTAGATTTACTGTGTCCCAGCACATCCGTAACAAGCACTGAATCCCTGGTTGGCAATGGGAAGCGGCTGTAGGCACTTCTCAGCATTAACACTCCAGAAAGGTCCAATGCCAGCGAACAGCCCGGGAACGGTGGGATTTAGGGAGGGATGGAAAGTAAGACAGGGTACCCTCACCTCTGCAGAGTAGGAAGCTAAACACAGAAGCATGAGGACTGCTTGCTGCAAAGTGACTACTCTGCATGCAGTCTGTCCAACAGATCTACGTAAGAGCCAGGCCAGGCCAGATCAAAGGTCCAGCCAGGATCCTGCGTCTGATGGTGGTGGAAGAGGCTGAGAAGAGGGCAAAAATATAATAATGCTTTCCAACACACGCTTCCATCCTCCAGCAACCTGTGGCTCAGGCACTCCGTAAATCAGAGGTGATGTCCTTGTGGTATCCAGCTAGCAACAAACTCACAGGTCTTTTCTTTAGTCCCACAGCAGCACTTTGTGATTACACCACATTGCACAGAACGGGGGGAGAGAGAATCACTTAGTGCACACCTGAATTTCCTTAAAAACCAAGCGAGGGGCCGTGGCGAGCTCAGCCTGCATGCACAGCAACATGTAGGTGTAGCGTGGATGCTCTGCAACCAGCATGTGAAGGAAATCCCATGCTCTGGCACATCCATATGGTCACACCCGATGCTGCCAGAGAACACAGCCATGTCACAGAGCTCCACAGGGCTCACGTTTTATGACTCCTCAGCACAATAATAAATAAATCAAGTGTGCAGGGAGGAATTTCTTGTGCACTGAGCTTCCACTATAGACATTTTTTATTTCAGAAACAGGAAAATATTTGATTAAATGGATTAATATATGGCTGACAGGAAAAATCTAATGGAATAGAGAAAAAAAGACAATGTTTCTTTTTAAAGCTCTGAACGTAAAACTAAACAGTGAGGTACAGGCTAATAATACCGAAAAGAGGGCAAGAACCTGCCACAAAAGAAACAACAATCCCTTAAACATCAAGAGCCAAATTCTGTCCAGCTGATCTTCTATAGCACTACAACAACTGCCCCACTGCACACACCCTGCTGTTACAGGACAGAAACCAAACCCAGCCTTGGGGTGATTCCCTCACTGAAGGTGTGCCTAACCCTGTAATCGGCCAGTGAACTACACAAAACCCGTCTCAATGAAATCTTTGTCATTTCCAAGAAGCCATACGGGGGAAAAGGCTGAATTTTATCCATCCATTATCTTTTGCCTGGTTGTGCCTCTTGTGATGATAGCCAGGAGTTTCTTCCAAATCCTTCAGTATGACGGAGGGGCATCCCCAGCCCAGAGAGGGCTCGATCATGGTGGCAGAGAGCTCTGGCAGCAGAATGGGGCAGCCTGTTTTCAGACTCTCCCAGTCTCGCAGCTGGAGGAGCAGGAGGCTCAAGCATCAGACACAAGTTACCGTACACACATCAAGTCCATCAGAGCAGAGAGAAAGATGGGGTGGGCGGCGAGAGAAAGCAGAACTAAGAGCCTCCTGCCTGCTTCGGTGTTACAGTACTGCACCTGCTGGTAGTCACAGCGCTGCTACTTGTATCTTCTTCAAAGGACTGTCATCTTGACATCGAGGCTGCAGGTAAGGGCTTGACTTACAGTGCACTTTTCACTAGCAAAGCCTGCAAAGCAAAGTAGGTTGGTGACTGCAGCTCTTGGATGTTTCCACCCCCTGCTAAAATGCAGCCAGGCATCGTGGCAGACATTCTGCACCCGCCACCGCTTTGAGAAGGAAATGAGAACTGCTTTCCCACTTGACACTACGGAGGGAATTTCAGATAGGCAGAATGTAATTACTTGGCCTGGAGTTCAGCCAGGAGCGGGGCCCAAGACCCCTACCCTTATGTAAAGTGTCAAAAAATCTCCAATGACTGCAAGTGTGAGGACCTCAGCTTTACATCTCTGGCTGCTGTCATTGATTCTTCATGGCTAATTACCTAATAGTGACCCTTGAAGCAAAGCCATAAAACAAACCTTGCTGCTTGAAACAATTCAAGTCCCAGAGACTGAAAACTACCCAAAAATTGTTTGGTGCAGGGTATCTTTTGACAGTAGGGAGCAGGTGGACAGCAAGCCTCCTGTGTCTTGCACTGGTTGCGTGCCACTCAGAAACCTACTGGGGTTTTTGGATGGGCAAACATAGCTTTAAAATGCAGCACCCCCAAAACACAAGCCTACAGTATCAACTGTATACCAGGGTCTCCAGAGTTTTGCTGTATGTAGTTGCCAGCTGGTTCCACTTATTTTTCTTCATTTTTCATATTTTGACTGTAATAAATAATTAATCCATGGCTTTGTAACTTGCTGACAAATACAAATGCATCACATTCCAATGCAGTGTAACGTGTCACTCACAAGAGCCAATCTGCACGACGCAGAAAAGTGATGTGCAGAAGGCTTTGGAAAGTAGGCTAATCATCAAGGTCACCAACAAGAGCTCAGGGAAACTTTTTCTTCAAACTGTCCCTTAGAGGATATTCCTACTTGCTGTGGGCACCAGAACTGGGTTAATATGTTCAGATCTACACAGGTCAAGCCGTCTTCCCACGTTAGCTCAGCCTTTTACCCTTTTGTAGCTCCTTGCCTCCAAGATCCCACAAACTTTTGGGAACACGGAAGACAAAACTTGCAATGTTAATTACTTAGAGCACTTCCCCTACTGTATAGTTCTGAGAATCCAAACCTCAGGAAATGTATTTTTTCTTCCAGGCAAAGACAGCATGGAAAGCAAGGAAGTTGGTAGCAGAAGAGACAAAGGAGACTGAACTAGGCAATAATTAATCTAGGTGAGACCGACATGTTTCAGAAGGGGCAGGGCTACAAGACAGAAAAACCTCCCGCCTTTGGAAAAAGGTGACTAAATAGTTGGCAGCAGTGCTAGCAATACAGAACAAGAGCAGCGACAAAGAATAGAGGCTGAATGTCAAGGTTCACACCAAGAGTAGCAAAGCAGTGCAAGCTGCCATCAAACGACAAAGGGGAGAGCAAAGGTGGGAGGAGGAACTGTGAGATTATCAGAGAGAAATGCAGTACAGACGACTCTCTGAGAGCGGTCACACAATGGGATCAGGTGAATGGCACCAAGCGCCAGTGGCAATCCAAAAGGTTGGTCTGCTGTGGAAGGCATCACCCCAGCTTTTTAGATTGAAGAAACATCTCCTGAGCCTCTCTTGACCATCAGCAGATGTTTGGGTTTGTGACATGCATCACTAGTTATTAGGAATACACATAAGCTGGAACTGCAAAGATGAAAAATCTTGTAGTATTTTCACTTCATTTTCCCTACGCATATTTGTATCTATCTATTTCTCATACTATTAAGACCTGAGACAAGGATAGAACAAAGGTGCACAAACCAAAAATTCATACTAGTCACAAAGGTTGTAGAGAGGAGCAAGACAATCCTGAGGAGGCTGTGAAATGAAGGCCTGTTCCTCGCAAAATACTCACCATGGTCATTTTAGAAGTACTTTTAAAAGTTTCAGTGAATATAAAAACACTTCTCCATGTTACGCTCTTCAAAACCCCTGTGTTACCCATGCATGGACAAACTTCCTCTCCTACCCTCCTACTTTTCCTGAAGTGTTATCTGGCTCTTTCCAACAAAAGCAAATGTATGGCTGCAGTTGCCCGTTGGCCACCATTTGAGCGTGGGTATCAGGGGTGCTCAGGTTCTGTGAGAAGGAGCGAGTGACCAAGTCCCCACTCCTGTTCCGCTTCCTAAATAACCGCACACTTCTTGCTGTTGCTGTGGAACACATTTGTACTCCTCTAAATGTCAGCAGCTTTAGACAGCTAAATTGTGTTTCAGTCACAACACAACTACTGACACCAAGGAAGCTCCGTAGTATCACTACTACTGACCTTGCTGTTATCGGTGGCATGGATTGTCACATCCCTTCTCTTCAACCATCAACACAAACCTGCACTCACTCACACACATGCTGCAACATACACCCAGTGAGCTCTGAACCTGACAGCTGTGGCTTGCATGTGGCCCTACAGACAGATGAAAACTGGTGTGTCTCAACCTGCAAAGCAGAAGGAAGCTGGAACCAGTTGCTTCTCTCTACCTCTGACAGCTGCTCCCCCCCGCAGACACCCCGAGAAGGAAGTTAGCGCTCTGACCTGCACAGGCTCAGGAGTGAGCTGGACAACATGCTGCATACGCTCACTGTGGTGATGTCTGGACTCCTCCTCATAGATCACATCCCTCTCATGCTGGGGAAGGTTCAGGAAGCGGCGAATGGTGCAGAGGTTCTCCCAAAGGGTGCGGTTTTCCGGACTTGGGTTTTCTTTCCAGCGAAGCAGCTCACACAGCCAGCCCTGCAACGGTAGGGTCAGCACAGGTAATTCACTGAGCACCGAGGAACCAGATGTGAGTGGAACGTCAGCTAGACTTAAAGCTCTGTGCTGCAAGTTTCGCTGGTCTCATCTCACACAGAACACCCCCTACCCTCAGCTGCCTTTTGGTCTCAACAAATCCTTGATATATTTCCTGCAAGTTGGAGAAACAGACACAACCAGCAGTGCTTAACAGGAACCAGGAAGCCCAGCGTCTTGCCCCCGAGCATGTTAAAAATGCTCGGATAGAAATATTTTTCCTGTAGAAAACCAGAGTTGCAATAAAGGTGCACCTCCACTTCCGTTTCAGAGCCCCTTTATTTCTTTATCCAAGCAAGAGAAAAGGAGACATAACCCCTGAGACTTGCTAACAACCCTCATGCTAAGGGTTGCAGCTGCAGGACCAGAAATTCAACCACTACTGAAAACGTTTAGAAGAAGAAACTATCAAGTAAAGACCTTTGATCTGCTGTCACTATGTTTTATTGACTCCCCCAGCTCTGAACCCCACTAAAATTTGACAGCTTTAAATAATCAAATGGTAACTTAGAAGATGTAACTTCACGGAAAGGGAATCCTCTAATATTTAGCATGAAAGCAGCAAACAGGGTCCTGCAGAAGTTACTAGACAGATCAAGATACTAGGTGGAGGAGGTTGTTCTAAACCCAACTACAGATCATAAATCATAATAATAATAGATTTTATCCCTGCTATATTGTTTTAAGGCTAGTTTGAAATGCCTTCAAAAAGTTACCACTGTATGAAGTCCTGTAGGACCTCTCCGCAGGGGCTGAGAGCTCAGACCCCTGGAAGGGAAAGCACCAGTGCTTCAGGAAGAGGAAACCACTCTAAAACACAAAGCCAACCAGAGAGCACAATGGCAACAGCTGTTAAGGTGAGGACGCACAAGCACAGGTTGAGCATGTGTGGCGGTGACCTGGCATCCTCAGCAGGTTAACAAGGGATGGTGGCTGTGGCTGCACCTGCCCGGGGAGGGGACAGCCAGCCCCATCCTGCCTGCCAGCAGCCGGCCCCGCCTGCGCGCAAGGAGACGCAATGCAAATGACAGAATATGAGAAGATAATGCTGAGGATGCTGTCAACGCCCTTACTGACTCCTGTCAAAATATTTTACCTAGTAGCTTTATAACCCATCATTTTTGAGCTACAACTCAGCATTTTGACACCATTTTGACAGGCACCTTGCAATACCTAAAAGATAGCTTGATCAATGTTAAAAATGGTCGGTACGAGAAGTAGCCAAAACTGTATTTTTCCAAACAGCAACTAGAGCAAACTGATCAGCCAGGTTCATTACCGGCCCATGTGGGGTTTTTTTGGTATTGCTTTTTTGTGTAACAACTTGTAAGCCATTGACAACTTCTATCGTGCACTCTAAACCCCGTATATAATATCGTAAGCCGTTGTTTGTCTTACTCTCCACTGTGTCTTCTGCCTTCACCCCCCCAAAAAAGGCAAGATTTGATTATCTCCGCTGCATCAGCCAAGACAGCAACACCAGCTGTTCTCATTGTGCAGCCTCTTCCTCACGGCCTACATGTTAATAACCTGATCATTCCATTTTCTCCTTCAACTGCCGGCTGCAGCACAGCGAAGAGACAAAAACCCAGGCCCATCTGCAGCAGCTGTAGGCACTGAACTGTGAAGCCACCAGGGATTTATAAACTAATCTGTAACACAACACTGCCTTGTTTTTACAAGTGAGAGGCCACATTTGTGCAGACCTGATCTTTTCTTGCAATAAACTAGGAGGGTTGGGGGGGGGGGCAAGGATGAAAACAAGATATCTAATCATTTACTTAGGGAAAAAAAAACCCTGTACTATATTTTCAAAGTATTTTGACTGGTATTTGGGTAATCTCTCAGCCAGGTGATGTCTGCATTTTAATGTGGTTTGGCCACATCCCTTGCCCTCAGTTCT
>NW_008824035.1:2158936-2168976 GCF_000699105.1 Pygoscelis adeliae
AAGACAGGAAGAAAACCTCCCAGCTCCACCGTGTTTTCTCAGGGGTTCCTCCATACAAAGGAAATAATTTTTGAAATGGAAAATAAACCATCTGTGGAAAAAATAAGCTCCCGTTTCTCCCTGTTTGTAGTGATCTGAATAAGTCTTCCAACTGAACTCTTTCAAATGTTTCAAGCAGGTATGTTTAACATCTCCTTAGGGATGCTGCAGCACGAAGACCAATCGTTTAACAGTAAATACACGCAAAACCCTGCACCTGGTGGAGCCGGACCCCACGCGGGGCAGGCCCGGGGGAGGACGGCTCCTGAGGCTCTCCTGAGGGCTGCGAGGCGCTGCGCTGTGCCCGACTCCGGCAAAGCCCGGGGAGGGCTCGGCAGGGCCACCTCCCCTTCCCGAAGTTGGATCGGCTAGCCCGACGGCAACTGCTGCATTTTGATTTATCTGTCCCGTTATAATCAGCACTCATTACAATCACTTAGAGCAACACTACAGGCCTCATTATGGACTAGGCACTCGCTGCCATTAGTCTTTAAGAAGGATAGCGCTCAATTTGCCTGGCAACATGCGAGGTCCTGACCTTGGAGCTATTAGGGAAAAGATTAGACTGCAGTGTGACCATGTGTGCAGACATGAGCAAACCAAATTAATTTCTGGCAAAGGGAGGCACCAGGCAAAGACCCCGCCATCCTGAGGACACCTGAGAACTTCTCCATTCCCCAAAGGAGATAAGCTAATGGCACGTTTAAAGGAGCCTGGTTCTGAAGGTGAAGCACATCCGTGGTATTTAGAGAGATATTAATCCAGTTTCCCCACAAAGTATTTGCTTGGCTGATCAGATTAAGGGATCTAGCCTTCAACAGCACACCCCCCACCACAGCAGGCCCCAAGAAATCTGTGATACTTCACAGCCTCAGACATATTGCACCATGTGTACCCAGCTGCTACAATAATTAGCTTATGAATGTATCAGCTGGTTCTGTGATTTTTATAAATAATAACTAACCTACAGAGCAGAAAGAGCCTAATATTAGCAAGAAATTGCAAGGTGCGCCTAACTCAGAATTGTTATTGTGCTAAATGCCCTGTCTTCTCTCACATTGTGCTGGACTGGATCTCCCCCAACGCCATTTATAAATATTTATTTTTGCATCGGCAACGGCAATGTATTTGTGGCAGCTTTCTTCACAACAGCCATCATTCGCTCACCCCCACACACACACATGCGTACCCACTGTGTGCATGTGTACACTTATCTGCACCAAATCTGTCCTTTCATTGCTCTTTTCCTATCCTTCCCTTTATTTATTCAAGCGTTCATTCTCTCGCCCATCCATTCAAGACCCTATCTATCCATCTATGGGGCTGCTTATTAGGCGATAGCTTCGGCTAATACGTGAGAAAACACAGCGCTGCAGTTTACTCACACATTCTTTATGATTGCAAGTAACCGCCTTCCCCATGCACAGATGAAAAGTCTGCATTGGATTTTTTTAATTATTTATTTAAATAATCTTAGCACGCCATCCAAGAAAGTTTTGCAGTACCAGGCAAAAAAAAAAAAGAAGTGTAAATGTCAAATAAAACAGTGACAGATGACAGTATTCTCTATTGAATAGCACCGTTTCTTCGTGCATGTTCAATGAGAACTCATGAATTATTAATACGCAAATCTCCTTTTTCTGTTAAAAATCTCAACTTGGGGTTTTTTGGTTGCAGGTTTTTTTATTTTCTTTTATTTATTTCTTTGAGTCTGTGTATGTTACACAGAGCTTTCCAGGAGAATTATTTCATTTAAGAAACGCTAACATGCAGACATTCTTGGAACTACAGCCATTCACAGTGAATTTTCATCTATAGCTACATTTATCGGCATGAAGAAGGAAAAGTGAAGAAGGAGACGCTATCTCCCCACCTTTTCCCCCCACTCATCCACAACGTCTGAGCTCACTGCATTACAAGTAAATCCAACTTCTGTGAACGTATTCTGAAAATCTAATAACTAACACATCCTTCCCCAGATCCATGATAAGCTGTGTTTCTGATCCTTCCTCCTCTGCACATCGCAAGTCTCGCTCCACTGCACAAACAGCCCCCTTGACTGCCACAGAGTTACCGGGGCAGTTTGATACGCGCCAGTGTCAATATGCGTGGCAGAATCCGGCCCTTAATGTCAGCTTCTAAGGTTCTTAAATGGGAATGTCTTCCATTAAAAATAAGAGGAGGAAAAACAGCACAATTAAAGGATGCTTTTGGCTCTACAGTCAGGCACACCCAGTGCTTGTGGCTGCAAGGAATTCTGCTCAGAACTTCCTTCATTTCACCCCAAAACTTCTAGAGGCATTGAGAATGCAGCCCAATTTAGCTCATTAAAGAGAGCTGCAGAGAAGTGCTGGCCTCTATTTTTGTTGTTCTCATGAGACAAGATAAACATTTTCTAAGCATTTTATTTGATAAAACAAATAATATCATATTAATGTCCTATTTTTAACCTCTCTCTCTGTCTCCTAATCAAATACATTTCCACATAGCTAAGCAAACAACAACAAAAATCTGCAGGAAGCCAGCCATTCCCATTGTGCTTTTATGCTGTTAAAGAAACAGCATGCTTACTACACCAAAGCCTTGGCGCACTCAAACCCCCTTGAGGGACAGTGAGCTGGTGCAGCAATCGTGAGCCATATTCTCTGTCACTTATCCCTGAGCCCTTCTTAGCAGCTCGACCCTTTCACTTTTGCTAGACTTACCCTGGAGCAGGGGAGGCAGCTCCAGCAGCCAGAGGTACCACACTACAATATGGTCAGGTTTTCCAGTGCTCAACAAAGGTACGCACAAATATCCTGACCCCAAAAAACTGCTTCCTGCAGATCTGCTGGCTTGCAGTCAGCCAAGGACCAAATTTCTGATTAAAGGACAAGGCTGCATGTGGGAAGAGTTCAGGCTCAGTTATGCTTACACTTCGAGCAGCATCTCTACTGAAAGCCATCACAGGAGGTGGCAGTCGGGTGTCCGTGGTGACTTAGTCACAGGCAGGCTGCCTGCTCAGGCTGGACCACAAGGCACTTCGAGCCCGGCTTAAACTGCAGTTAAACTGACCTTGTGCTTCCCTGCAGTTACATTGAAATTAATAATAATAGTAATAATAATAATAATAATAATACAGCTAGTTTTCTGTGCTGACATTTTCTAAGGTCTCCAGTGAAAGCATGAGTAGGCAAATGAAGAGTTTTTAGTAAGAGTGATTCAGGAATAAATCTCAAAAATAAATGTAAAAGGCCATTTCCTCACCCACATCATCAGTGCAGAAAATGTCAACATATGTGACAAAAGGAAAAAAAAGCAGCAGCAATGATCGACGCAAGTCTTGAAAGATTAGGAAAGAAATGCTGCATTCCACAGAGAAAGCTCCCTTTCTACACAGGATCACAGGAGTCCTCTGGACAAACTTCCTCAGCCTCTCTTCCCTCCGCTCAGTTTGGGACTCTCTGCAGTGCGAAATGAGCCAGATAATATTCAGCTCTTGTTCCTTAGTCGCCAAACTCTCTTTCCATGAATCCAATAAGTGTCTATTAAAATAAATAAACCCCCTAATGATTCAAGATAACCTAATCAAGAAAGCTGAAATGGATAAAAGACTAACTGTAATGGAGAGTTCTGTCATGGCTTCAATGAATTCTTGATGAGGGCCGGGGGAGGGGGACTGAACCTGAGAAGCTTTACTTGGAGCATTTTGATACAGTTCAAGGTTAATCACTCAATAGACTGGATTTTCTGAAACACTCGGTACTTTTTCTCCCCCAAAAATTTAAGGCAAAATGCAAAGCACTTTCATGAGGGCCAGTTTCTCACTAGCCTTATAAAACACGAAAAAATACCAAAAAATGAATGAGGTACCTGAGCCCTGACATATCTTAGATTCATGGGAACACCAAGTCTGCTTAGAGCTCTTGGCCTCAGAGGGAAGGATGCTGTGCACTGAGGATACTTCCAGAGTGCCAAGTTCAAACTAGTTTCTCCCCGCGCTGGAAAGGAAGTGTGGGCTTGTGGTTAGGGCAAGCAGCCTGCCATCAGCTCCCAGGTCTGCCAAGGACTTCCTGAGCAAAGCCCCAACTCCAGAACTGTCCCTGCTTCGCTCAGCTGCTGAGAGGCTAACACACCGCTGCAGATGCTGTCCTGGATGGGGGTCACACTGTGACTGCATGTAGAAGTTTGTAAAAAAGAAGCTGATGTCCAAAGGTACTTCAAAGAAATTTTAAGTTCAGTCAAGGAGAGAAATGTCTTTCTGTATTTCCTCCATATGTAACAAGAACATCAAAATATCACCACGACAGATATGTCCCAGCTGTAGTGATTCGCAACATCATAAAGGCACCGAGATGCTACAGCAGTAAGAAGTACCCTATATGCATACACTATATATGCTACGCATCTTCACCACCAGCTGTTTTTTCTAGCTGTTATTCATCATCACTGGAAGCTAATTAGTTTAAGGGCACAGAAAATACCTATTATAAGCTAAAAGGGGGAGAGAAGGCATCCCATCATATCAAATATATACAAGGGAACATAAGTTGGGAAGGAAAGAGAGGGAAGGACAAAATAAGGGGTTTCTAGAGCTAACCCTGCCCCAGTGACGCTGCTCATCGCTCTCGCAGTACCTCTATTTTCTTCTCGGAGCACAGGCAGGAGGTGAGGGCATGGGCAGGTGGCCATGGTGCTGAGACCCATCTAGCATGGGCTCCTACTGTGGGGCTAACACCCCCCTTGGCCAGAGAACAGGCTCCCAGACAATCCTGGCAATGAGGCAGAGATCTCAAAATGAAAAGGAAAAGTCAGAGGAAAGGTGAGGAACTGTCGTAGTGATTTCCATCCATAGCCCTGGGCTTCTCTTAACCTGAAGGGCCTCAACTGAAGGGCTTTTCTGCCCCCAGCCTCCACCCCCCCACCTCTCCCGTCAAGTTTATGTTTTGTTTGTTCATTTTTAAACAGGGCAAAGATATGAACCAGAGACTGAGCTTCGCCAGCTTAATGTTTTTTTCAAATGTTGCTCCATGAGGTCTCTCTTGCTTTACTGTGGTGCAGCTGAAACAAATTCCAGTCCCTTGAGGAAGAATTTCAGTTTCAAGGGTTTACTTTTTGTTTTCACTGGACTGGTGAAGGTCAAAGCCTTCCATTTGCCCTGCCCGGGGCAGATCCCCAGCAGCACGTGCCCCGCTTCCCCATGCCACCCCAGCCTGATTAAGGAGAGTCTCTTGCCCTGGGAGAACTGTGCGAAGTTCGGTCTCCATGTTCATACAAACTTTGCCCTACCTCTGACTGTCAATAAGGGCTCTAGCCAGCTATGCCCACTATTTATTTTGATAGTGACTGTTCATTACGAACAGAACTATATTCCTAAACTCACTTCGCACAGACTAAAAAAAAGTCTGCTAAGCACAGCACAGCCTCTGCTAGGACTCTCACTAGCAGAGGTCAGAGGGGTGATGCTGCTGCACAGTATTACAGAAGCGCTGGCACATGGTCACAGGGGAAATGGTTTTTCTGAAGTCGTACTGTAGAGCAGTTGCAGAACTGGACAACTGGTAGAAGCCGACAGTCCAAACCTGAAGCAACCCAAGGTCAAAGTCTCTACGTGTCCCACTGCCCAGCTCTGGAGACACACAGGCCACCTGAACCTCTCTGAAATGGCACACTGGAAACCCATCTCCTTGTGAATCAGATATAGCCAGGAGAGCCCAAAGCACAGATTGCAAACCAAATCCTGGTGTTCTGGCCACACTCAGAAACACTCCCAACGTGATAATACAGGTCCCAGGTTTAGCCATTTAAAGGACAAAGGGGACTAGCAGGCGGCATCCCCAGAGAAGCATGCTGTCCAGTGGGTACATCACTAGCAGCTGGCAACTAAAATCGGATGACAGCTTTGGAGGCTGTGTTTGGAGGGCACTGAGCCCCTCAGCTCCTGCTGCCTTCAAAAATACAAAGGGATGCACAGCACTTCACAACAAGAGTAAAAATGTCTAGATATAAGTTGCAAGGAATAAAATGCATATTAAGGTAAATAAGCGATGGATAAGTCAATGTCTAAAATGATTGGCTTGAGATCTTTATGAAGGTGGATTCCCTCAAAGAAGTCTCACCATACCACCTTGGTACCTCCGTGAGGCCCTGTTCCTTGCATTTATGTTGACTTGTGAGCTCTGTGATTTGTAACCTTTGTTTCCAGCAGCTGCCCTTCCCTTTAGTTGCTGAACTGAGACTCTGCCATGACTTAAGAATAAAGATGGCTACTTGTTAAATTAGAGGTCAATTAACTCCACCGCTGGATGATGCCGCTTGCAATAACTGCTCTCAGTGGGTACCACTCTTCCTGTACGAAGACAGAAGATGAAATGAGGCCTCCATTGGCTCTGGATGCTCTCTCGGGTACATGACATACAGCCCTGTGTATAAAATGTCAAAACAGCCCTGTCGGAGATTCACTGGCTGCTAAAACTGTGAAGATCTCACAGCACCGTGGATTGCTGTTGACAGAACAGCAGTGCCCAACATAACACATGCCTTGTTAGCAAACTGGAAGCCTCTCAGTAGTCTGGGGTGAGGGAATAATAGAGGAAGCCAACGCAATGCAAGCCAGGCCTGTGGAGAACAGCAAGTGAACGAACCTTGGCGGAGAGTCCAAGCAAACCCTCAGACTAGCTCTTTTTTCCCCTCTTTCAAACTCTCTCTTCTGCAAACATGGGCAGTTTTCAATGAGCGCTTCCCATCATGTAACTCAGCTGCTGAAGTCAGCAGCATCTTCACCACAAATGCCCGCGGCTGGCACAACTGGCCTGCACAAAGCACTGGGAAAGCCCCATGCTATTTTTTAGACCTAAGGTGACACACCGACCATCCCACCATGCCAGTGGCTCTCCCCTGCACAAGCAACTGTGTCCTTGCTTTTGGCATTCCTCCTGGCCACAGGGCACCGAAGCCAGTGGAGGGACAGCACAGGCACACCAAGCCAGGCCAGGGGGCAGGCACACAGGCGGGCTTTGGGGCAGGGGGAGGCCCCGTACCGCTATGGTTCTTGGCTACAGCTTCTCTGTCCCTGTCTTCCAGTGCCCCCATAAACCACTTTCATGCTCCAGCAGAGCGCTATGACATCTCAGCATGGCGAATGCTGGGTCATCCCAGGGAGCCAGTATTGCTTTGGCAGGGCTGTGAAACAAAAGAAACATCAGCCTCAGAAACACTTCTTTATTCGCTGCTGCTGAAGAAACAAAACCTTTATGTGCAGTAACTTTGCTTTAAACAATAACATTTGTGGATCCTGTTCTTAACCTTTTGCATCTGGCTTTCAAAATCTGCCCTATTCTTTTTCCACGTGAAAGACTACGGAGCTTATTTTTGTTTTGGTGCTGGTGTGCAACGCTGCCAGAGAAGCGCACTCAAGCTGGCAAAGACTGGAGGTGGTGAGCCACCCAAATTATTGTTGGGTGGTTCAGTCCCTCTCTATTTCAAGAAGCCTCTGGGTATAATGACAGGAAGCTTGCAGGCAATTTTAAGCCAAGCCTCAGAGAGGCTGGCATTCAAGTCTATGTTAAACACTCCTTATTAAAAGCTGTCCAGTCCGGATTCTGGGTGGAACTTTGATATCTGCATGGAGTAAAGAATAAGGGGCACGTTTGCAAAATCAATTGTGCAGTTTTTATATTTACTGCACGTTTACCACATATGTCATTTATTACACAGTGGAAAACCGTTAAATGCACAGTAGTTGTGCCAAGTGGCATTACGCTTTTAACAGCTTTATTCGTTTAACAGCTCCAGTTCTCATTATATTTTGCCATGTGGTACATGAGATTTTTATGCATTTAACAGTTTAAGAGGGTTCCATGGTATTTTCCTTTTATGTATTTCATACTGTGCCTGGGAATTTGTTGGGGGGTAGAGGGGTTGCGGACTGTAACTGCTGTACCCTGACAAGAGAAAGCAAAAGGCAAAGAAAATGAATGACTAAATGACGAAGGAAAAATGAATCAGACCTCCATGTGTCAGGGCACAAATACCTGTAACAAGGACAAGGCTCTCCCATGTGCTTTCGTAGCCTTTGATGCTTTGTTTATACGCCTTTCAACCTCTTATTTTACATCTACTTTAATGACTACAATGTTGTTTCCCTGCACAGAGGAAAACAAAGTATGTATTTTGCAGAGTGTATGCATCCAGATACTTCTATCCCCCTCTCTCATTGTCACAGACACACTTGTGCATTTTTCTGTGCACACTGATGCCTTTTCCTAGCACAACTGAGTAATTTCATCCAGGATCAGAAGCAGCCCTTTTCACTGCGTAAACAACTCCTTCCAACAGTCTCCAATCCACTTGCTGCCCTTCCTACAAAAAATTCTGTCTGTCCTCCTTTCCATAAAATCCCTTCTGGTGCATTATATTTTTTTAAAGAGTTGGATGAAATTTTTAAATTAATGGATTCTCTTCAAGAATTTCACCTGACCTAGGTTTGCCCGCATGTATTTTTTACACCTAAGGTAGAAATTAATCCAGGAGAACTCACTGCATTGCCCTCTCATGCCTTTTTGTAAAAATGATTGGATCTGATGTGAATTATTCACATGGCAATACCATATGCGGCACATACAACATGCAAAAAAAAGGAAACACCTGCCTAATATGCGGTTTCCCATTGCCTTCCCTCAGTTAATCACTTAAGAAAACAATTTCTTTACCTGCCAAATGAGAAAGATACCATCATTTTGAATGGTCCTTGTCCCACTAGCAGAGGTGTAAGTTATATACCACAAGTGGGAAAAGACATGCGTGTTTGTACAAAAGGGGAGAAAAAGCTTGGCTGTGAGCTGATCCTTTCCTCAGCCTATTTTAAAAGGGAAAAGGAAACCACTTAAGCAGGCAAAAGCCAAAAACACGACAGGTTCCCCAGAGATGAAGATTATTACTATTGTAGGAACAGATGTATTTTTATTGTTGGGAGGAGGAGATGGGTCTAGTTCCAGCCCCAGAGTTTGCTTTAAAAACAAAACCCCAAAAAGCCCCGCAACAACAAAATCCCCTCTACCACTCACCTGACTTTTATTGGCAGCCACTTTGGCAAAGAGAGCTTGAGATACCTTGGCCCTTTTCATCTCCTGTTGGATCTCATCATAAATGGCAGCTGTGATGTTGACGTTGGCGCCGTCCGCCTTAATGGGGAGGTCTGTTGTTGGTGTCGAGGTTTTGGCCTACCAAGAGACCATGAAAATAATAATTAAAAAAGTGCTGCTTTCAGCCCAGCCATCTGTGCAGAAATTATCAAAGGATTTCAGTCAGCTGATGCCAAACTGCATTAGCTACAGAGGGACACTTCCTGTCCATTATTCTAATCAGGTTAATTGTGATTGGAAATAATTGCAGTGCATTCCTATAGGACATGCAAGGCCCTGTCAACTCTCCCCCTCTCCCTCTCCCAGCATGTTTATTGAGCAGCTCAACAACAGGATAGGTAGCCGCGGCACTCGGCTGCAGGCAGTTGCTGAAGTTGGCTTTGCCAGCTAGCTACTGCAGCAGTGGCACCAGCCCCTACCTTCTCCCCCCTCTCTAGAAGTGGCCTACACCTTGGAGGAAGAGCCAATTCTCCCAGCAAAAATGAGTAAATGGGTAGAGGTCTCTAAATAATAAATTATTACTCAATTTAATGCACTCCCTCAAGTCTCCCTCATCCTTTATTAAAACTATACGTATGTCATTTGAGTATGTATGGTTTCCCAGCCTTATCATCATTATGCTAGCCAGACAGTCACCTAATTTCACCTAGGAAATCAGTGGAAATGAAAAAAAAAAAAAAAAAAAAATCATTTCATAAAGCTGGGCTTTGGCATGCCTTTGATGTGCTGCCCTCATTCTCCTAAACTCATATTGAGATTTTGTGTATTCCGCTGCACTCCTTTTAATTGAATGATTTCCCATCAGCTTCTGTGACAAATGAAGGACAATAACGGATGCTGCCAGTACTTTCCCCGGGCTGGACTACCCCTACAAGGCTT
>NW_008824035.1:2169051-2187148 GCF_000699105.1 Pygoscelis adeliae
GCCCCTCGGCCGTGACGGTCCCCAGAACGCACTGGCAGACAAGGGAGCGAGGGCAGTGCGATGCTCACTGAGCGCTCCCGGCACCAGCAGCCCCTTGGAGAGACAGATCTCGTTTGCTTTCCTGAGCTCAGAGGAGAGATACCAGAGTGAATCACTGTACCCCTTACACATTTTAAGGGGAATATGTAGGTTACTGATATAAAATCTCTGTTTTCTTTTGAGATGTAAAGGTCTTAGGAAATAAAACAACCTAGGTGGCAAAGCTCACACTTCCAGATAGATCCAAACCTCCCATAAACCCTGGTGACATTCAGATATTTGTCCCAATTATAAACCTTTTCAGCTGGCTCCTGTTTTTGTGCCAGAGTTGAAGCCTGCTAGAGTACATCTAATGTTAATTTTTAACCACGCAGACATGCCCAAGTGCCTATTTGTTAATGGGAAGGTTAACTAGGCAAAACCAAACCTTCTGAACTTCTCCTTCTGTTTTGCTGTCCCCCAAATCTTCCTCTCCCTAACGTCTTTTTGTACCAAAGGCCACATTAATAATGGAGCCAAAATCCAATCAAGCCAACAATCTAGACTAATCACTCTTCCTACCGCTTCCAAATAAAAGCTTTAGCCAACCTGTATCTTCTCCCTTTCCTAACCCCCAAGCTCAGCAGGCACTCCTCTCTGCTTGTCGTAGGCAGGACCCACGTAGAAAGGGCCTAAGACTTCCCTGCTCCTGCTAAGGCTAGCCCTCCACGTTCAGGCAGGGGCAGCTGGATGGCAGCTGGGGCAGACCGCAGCCGCCCGGGCCCCAGGAGGCCAGTGCTAAACCCACCGCCACCCACAGGCCATGAACACATGCAGAGTACAGCCCCACGGATGGACCGACAGGGACGCCACGCTCTGAAATTCAGTGTTCACAGATAGATGAGAGTTAGGGCAATTGTGGGAAACATAAGAAAACAACAAAGAGATCATGGGAAGGAAGAGGACTGTCCAAGTCTGTCAGGACTCATTTAATGGAGCTTAATTTTACTGAAGGCCCTGCAGTGCTTTGACGGGTATAAAAAAAGCCTTCCCAGTCACTGGAGCCTTTGGCTAGCGCAGCAGCCGAGGTCACCACAGCCTCAAAGGCCGTTATGGAGGCCTGAGATCCTGGGAAGAGCAAAATTAGCACGTAAAAGAAACATTTAAAATACAGCTCTGTCCTGCATGGGTCTCCTACACTGCTAGCTCCACAGCCACACATCAGAAAAAAGCCTGCCCTACACACCCTGGAAGCTGGGCCATTTTTTATTTAATCACTGAAACAGGTAGGGCAAGTACCAAACCAAAATATCACAGTCATTAAAATAAAGTATTTTATGTCAGAGGCCTAGATTCAAAACTGGTCTTGATATTAAGAAGGAGTTTGCCATTACTGAAATGTATCATTGCAAACAGTGGGGAAAAAAGAAAAAGAAGCGCTTGCAACCACAGTGCCAGAGTGCTGAAACCCAGCCGTTGCTGCTGGTCTTCCACGTGCACACAGTAACCCCTAACAGCTCAGAGCCTCTTCCCCACAGCACTCGCACCCGTTTGCCGGATCAACCTGCCTTTCTCACCTTGGGGCAGGTCCTGAGCAGGGGCCACCCTGCGAGGTGGGCGAGGGGCTGGCTCAGAGTTTGGGACAGCCTGCGCAACTGCCTCAGCACCAGCACTTCCACAGCTATCTGCCAGTGCTCTCCTCCTGCCCAGCACACTCAAGCATCATTCCTGGAAGTATTGCTGCAGGAGACTGGTATCTATGGAAACCACGTTTCCAAATGCCATTCCATCGACTTCTCCGGCACCCTAACACAATTCCTGAAAGGACGGTATAGCTCCTATCGCTGCTGCCCCAAAGCACCCTGCTCCAGGGTAACATACCTGCTTGGGGAGGCGATGCTGCCGGGAATCGCTGCGCTGCATGCGAGGATGGCATTTGTCTCGTCAGAACTAATACCGGGCATATGGGGAAGCGCAGTAGCCATGCTGCCTGCCCGAGAGCTGGGAAGCAGCCTCATTTGCAGAGGTGTCCAAGTTGTCAAAACAGCACCTGTGCTGACTGGTGCTGGCCCTCTGAGGGCTGGGGAAATGTTATCCAGCGGGCACAAGGCGAGCACTGGGTACACAAACCTTTGTGTGTTGCTTTTGCTGATTAAAAACCTCACTGGAGGTTCTTATTCTTATTCTACTGGATTCTTCAAGCTGAAATAAGGCAAGGATGCTTTATACTTCTAGAGTATGGTTTTCTAGCAATGCTTAGCTCTTAAAAAGGCAGGCAAAATTTCCATTATTTTAAATAATGTTCTAGCTGTGGCTAGAACATGGGAAAAATGTCGTATTTCAACAGAGGAATGAGATGGGGCAACAGATCCAATTTTTATTCTCACTGGATTGCATCTAACCTCTCCATTTCCTTCTGTTATTCGATTTTAGTTGTGGAATCTATGGCATTATAAATATAAATGCAGAAAGTGGATACACTACTTAAACATTAAAATAGTTCCCTTTATAATTTTATTTTCACTGAAAGGTAACTAAAAAAGATAAGAGTTATACAATGAGTTTCCCATGTAATAAAAATTCAGTGTCAAATTTGGGTTGGCAGGATACGCTCGCTTTTAGTGAAAACAGTTCTTTACATCATGTGTTGTGGTGAAGTGCACCCAAACGCCAGGGTTAAACCAAACAAGCTCAGGTTTCTACAAAATCAACATACCTTCCTTAAGGATGATCAGTTTGCATGTAAAACTACCCCCCCCAATGTTTACTTATTTTTAGCAGCTGTGGCCACAGAATTCAATATGAGAAGTGCTCAGTAATACTATTATAAGCAGGGCTAACACAGCCCGAGACTTTGCAGACTACATGACCATGAAAGCACCGAAGCAGGAGGGTTATACAGGCCCATTTACTAAAGATCAAGAGAAGTGCTAGAACTGACCCATCATGTCTGCACAGTTAGAAATTTCAAACTCAAGTTAGGCAAATGTCATGACAGGAGTTAATCATCACCTCTGTGCAAGAACCCTCACCTTTTCAGAGTATACACCTGGGACTGCAAGCAGTCTGATAAAAGGGGGAATGACTATTGCGGTGTAGTATGTGGATGTTCTTTCTTAGTGCAAAAGAACAACCTACCCGGGGAAGTGGGCGGCAACAGCACGTTAATAAACACGTACAGTTAAGTCAATGAGATGACAGCTGGTTTGGAACTTTAAAGCATCATCTTCCTTCCCAGCACCCTGCCCATCTCTACTTTCTGTACTTCAAATAGTTACTCCTGTAAACCTCTAACTCAAGGACTGTGATTTCCTATGCAGAATACGGAGCGCACTGATTTCTAGCAATGTCTATTTAATTCACTGTCGACCTCTGTTCACTACACACTTTTTAATGCAACATACATGAACCTCTCCAGAAGCCCAGAAATTTCCTCTGTGTTCTGCAGAATGTAATGGACACAGATAAAAAGTTATGTGCACTGGCTTTCTATAACGTATTCTGTAATAGCCATTTAGAAGACATGTATCAACAGCCTGTATGTAATGCCCACACGCTCTTTCAGGCACTAACGTTACATATTTTCTGGCATTTATGGCATTGATTAAAGTTAGAATCATCATCACAACGTCTTGCTGAAATCCACTAAATGTCTCTAAACAGCCACTCCAAAACCTTGCAAAAGGATTTCCACAACTCATCTGGGCGAGGGGAGCAACAGACAGGGGAAGGGTGGAGAGGAGCTCCTTCCCTGGACTAACCCACACAATAAACAGGTAACGAGGGATCGCATCTTACCTGTGGGGTTCTGGAGGAGCTTGGGCTGCTGGCAGCTGAAGACACCATGCTCACATTGGGGTTCATACTTCTCTCTCTCTCGTCCTGATAGATACGATCCCGCTCCGAGTCAGGCAAGTTGAGGAAATTCTGCATTGCCCTCAAGTTTACCAGGAGGGACTGGGAAGCTGTCCTAGGGTCTTCTTCTTTACGCAGGATCTCTGACAACAAGCCCTGGTTCAAAAAATTTAAAAAATAAAAAATAAAATAAAAAAAAAAGCCCAGTCAAGTGTTGATTTTTTGTTTTTTTTTTTATAATTTGTTTAGTGTAACCAGCTGGGTTGCAATACTGAGAACCTGCAGCAGAATCTCACGGGCTCTCCCAGAGGGGATATTTTGTAGGAAAATGTTTATCTTCTGGGGGCTGGGGTTTATTTTGGGACTGTCCTATTCTGGCACTGTAATAAGCTTCTGAGTATGGAGATGCTGGATAGGAAGGTAGGTGCATTGGGTAGAAGAAATTGCAGTTACCACCAGGTGCTTGCTGCAAATATTTTAGGAGCTGTTAGATCTCTCTCTCTCTCTCTCTCTCTTTTTACTTGAAGCTGGGAACACTTGGCAATCCTGCTCATCTTTGACAAATCTGCCAAGGTTGGTAAATTTAGTTTCGACATTTAAACAGTGCAGGAGGTTTATAAAGAAAAACATTTGGCTGGTTTTTGATGTTACAGTCCGTTCATTTTGGTTTGGACAGTCATTTCTGAGAGGAGAAAAATGGAGCAATAATAAAGCCTTAGAATCTAGCTTTAGGGATTTAACTCATTCTTTCATGCCTCCTTTTAAAATACCACAGGCTTCACATTGCAAGAATGAATGAACACCATATTCATCTAGTTTTTACAAAAGCCATTATTCCAGGAGGTAACCAGCATAGCACTTCCAAAAAAATGGGGGGGGGAAGAGTTGGAAAGGTGAAAATGTTATTAGAAGAGCCTCAAATCTAATGATGGGATTAAATTTATGCATAACTGTACGCACTCAACAGTTCCACAGATTATCTAAAAGTTAAAGGCACAACACACAAGCCTGGATCATGGCCTACAGAAACTACCAGGACACAGCGTGTGCCACCAGCTTCCCCTAGGCACCCCCTCACATCCGACACTTCACAAATGGGTATTTCACTCCAAAAAGCAGTAACAGCAATTTCCTGAACTACAGATGTTTAAATGTACTGGTGTGCAAAGAAGCAGAGAGGGATTATTTCTGCCCATCAAGACTACTTATATCATAAGAGATGGCGGTCCGGGGCTCGTTATTTTAAAAGGCTATCCTGCCAGTGTTTCCCTGAGCAGTGCAATACCACTCCTGCTTCCCGCCTGCCATGACCCAGAGGCTCTCTGCAGCACTGCTCCCAGGAGCGCTGGCCACAGAAGCCATGTGAAATCCCAGTCGGAGCTCGGAGGGCTCACTTCAACCTACTGCTGTGAGAGGAGCAACGTTCAGCAACCATGTGCAAAGAGACACCACAGTGCCCCAGCCACGATTTAGCTGTCGCTGTTGACATGAGCATTTTGCAGTTACTTTACAGCTACAACCGAGGCAAGCTGCCTCACGAGTGTAGTCAAGGCTTACTCCTTTCTTGTAAGAAAAATGTTGTAGAAAACAACTATGTAGTCAAAACTGTAATATTTAGTCTTAGTTTATTTTCTTCCGTATCAGAGAGTCTCCTCCAAAAAGCCTTGCTAAAACACTGCACTACAAGTTGGCCAATTAACCAAATGCCAACATTTTTAGTATATGTTGATCTTATTTACCAGACTTCCTGACAAAACCAACAGACCAGCAAATGATGTATCTGTATCTGCATTTATCTGCTATCTGCTATTGAACATCTACATTAAAACACATACATGAAAGCTCTACTTCAGCACTGTTCACGCCAGAAGTGCTCAAAACAAGCTCAACACGCAAGCTGAAGGTAGGTTGCACACAGCTCCATCTTTTCAGCTCCTCATCTACATAATCAAGCTAAGAGATTCCCAGTTACATTTTCCTGCAATTATGAGAGTAGTTACCAGAAGGACTGGAGGTGGAAATGGAGCCATGGTGGGACCTTCCAGTCAGAAATGGGATCGGAGAGAGAAGCTGGCTGGTGAAAAAGGTCTACACTGGGAAAAAGTCTGAAGAAGGGGCAGTGCTGGGCTGGCCCTGGCCTGGCCTCTGGTAATCTGTGACCTCAACACAACTGCATGCTCGTACTTGGCTTCTTCCTCAGGGTTTACCACCCCTCAGAGAAGCTAGGGACATTTTGAAAAGCTTTCCAGAGTTTGCCAGGCTCACAGGCTAAGGGAGATTAACCAAAAAAGGACATTACAGAAGCCTGAAGCCATGACTTGAACAATTCCAAGATCAATACAGCAAGTCCCTACTACAATTTTCCCTTAAAGTCAGTGGAAAATTCTCCAAATGCAGAAAATAAATGAAATACCAGTTCCACAGATTCTCTAAATTCTTAATTTCCTGAGTCTTTTAAAGGATACATACCTTCTTTTTTTAAAAGAGAAGATCAACTTCAAAAATTAATGAGTTTAGGTTGAAAGAAAGGTACCTGAAAGCTACTGGAGCTGACTCCAGACAGCTTTTTCTCCCTCCCATCTTAGTCTGGCTAAATTTATGGTCCAATTTCAAAAATGGAGAGCAGAAACATATGTGAAAGCATGCCAGCAATTACTTTTCAGTGCAGTCATTGACTCCCTATGTAAATCAGAGGCTCACAGGTACAAGTGGCTTGGACATGGCACTAAGAGGTATCTCACTGCCTGAGATACCAACTCTTGTGCCTGGAGGCTCTGATTCATCACCAAAAACAGCTTATCATGGGGTACATCCAGTGGTTTTGAACCCTAGCCTGCGCCTCTTGCTTCTATGAGGGTCTCATTTCTGCTACAGGGACATAGCAATATTTTGCATCGCTGCTCGATCACCAGGCTGTACAGCCACCTCCTAATGCAGGCACCTGCTCCAGGGAGAGGGACTAGCTCCTTCGCCCAGCGCCGCGACACAGGCAGCCCCTCGCAGGGGCTGAGCCCTGCTCCCCCATGCCCCGCTCCAGGCCCGCAGGTAGAAAACCTGGTTGCAAAGAGAGTTTTTCCTGCTGCTCCTCCAAGTGCTTTGGCAGCTTAGGACCATGTAAACAGCAGGACAGATAATAAGAAAACTGACTCAGAGGGAAAAATCTCATGTCCTCCTGCAACTGAAGATAAACAACGCTGGTAAAGAACAGCGGCTAGATAGCTGAGTGATAGGGTAGGACAATAAAATAAAGTATCTTGAGAGCAGTAACGTTTACAATAATATAATTCTGAGCTACTGAAGTATACACAAACTAACCAGTGAGCAACATTATAAAAAATAAAGTGATATTAAATAATCTGTTCAGCCTTTTTGTCACCTGCAACAAATTAGGCTTTCAATATGCAAAACATCTTCCTTCCAGAAAAACAAATGATCATGATTTCATTTAATTGTAATTTAATGAGGCATAATGTATTTTTTGAAGTGATATACACCAGGTGTGTGGTGAGGAAACTGGCCCAGCCAGACAAACCCTACTGTTTCTATTTTTGAGAAAACCCTAAAGCCAGCCAGGGACTGTTTTCATTTCTGCAAATTATGTTTCTGCTGGAGGGGGTGAGGGAGGGAAACCCACAACATTCGTACATTTGTTATAAAATTCCATTGGCTAAATTAGCTCATTCCAACTTACTTACATCTCACGTATTAAAAAAAAAAAATTAAAAAATTGGCAGTTTGCACAGTAACCAACTCTGCAATCCTAAAGAAGATCCTCAGGGACTAGAAAGTCTTAAACTGATTTTAAATAGCCAAACAGATCTTCTATACTGAACACAGCTCTCAGGATACATTTTAGGATATGTAGCTTGATAGTATCTTTGCTTTTCCACTCCTGTGCACCATTTTTAAGGCAGTTGCTGAAGAGGCAACTGATGAAAAGTTTCATGTTCACACAGGCCGTGCTCATGAACGAGGTGTGTGCTCACCCCAAGACAAGGACTCTGCTCAGGCACAGTTTGGTTTATGCTTGGAACTTGCACCATTTTTTAAATTACACACTGGATCCATAACTGACTTAAAATAAAAATAACCAGAGGTGGAAAAGGAGCAAATGTCCAATCAAAATAAAAAAGTCACTGGAGCTATTTAAGGTAGGAGTAATTTTGACAGTGCTTTTTCAAACTAGCTGAAATCTAGTCTTTCAAAACCAAGCCAGCAAAGCCACTATCTTGGGGGTTTGCTTTGCACTCATTTATGAAACCCGATTTCTGAACGAATTTCTTTTATTTTTATTAACTACAGAATTTCCAGGATGAACCACCCAAACCTCATGGGCAAGACATCTTTTCTTAAGCAACTTCTGAAAGACGATGCAGTACAACGTAGAGCGAATGTTATTCAGACTGACTCCTACATCCAAAGGACCAACTGACCAGCCATCAAGGCCAACCCAAAGGCTTGACCAAAGCCCACAGAAGGCAAGCGAAGCCTTTCTGCCTTCTTCCCAAAGGGCTTTGCCTCAGGCCTGGAAAGGGTGTAAATGAGATCTCAGTGGGACAGCAGACTGCGCTACCAGTGACCGAACGCAGGACAGTTTTGAAACCAGAGCTTTTCAAAAGCAATCTGGATGGGGGCGAGGAGGTCATGCTGGAGTGCAGCCCAGACACCGATGTCCTGGGGACAGAGGAGGATGAGGGCCATCAGGCAGCAGGAGACTCGCGAGCACTGGCCAGGTCCTCACATGCGTCAGGTCCAATGACTCAGATGGGAGCTCCGCTCCCCCTCGTACAGACCTAAGCAACGCGTCTACAAGAGCAGGCACTAAGGTTAAAAAGGTTCAAAACAGGCTTTGGACAATCGAAAAGCTGGCCAAGGCAAAAACTTAAATAAACTCAACTAATGTGCTAAACCTCAGTTTTTATGTTCTGTATCAGGAGATTATATATATGAAGGACTAAAAAAAGCATAAATACTTTTTTCATACTTTTGGTTTATTTGTGCCTCTCCATACTTCAGCTATTGCCAAAAGCAACAGAGAAAATGATGAAATACTAGAAAAATATTGCTCCCGTAGTACTTAAAGCTCCAAATACTTTAAGCCCAGTACTTGTAACTGACAGTCTCAGTAGAAAAGCTATCCTGCTTCCCATCAGGTATAGATGCGACTCTGATCAGGATCAGAAAATGTAGGGATTTATTCAAATTCAACATCTGAATCTTAAGGATCAGTGATGTAAACCTGTCCTCGCTCAGCATCCCAGTTCAGCACGCAAGACTTATTTCCAGCATGGAAGGCAGCATTCAGGGAACCCCTAGTTAGCTACTCTGAACTACACTGAAATTGTACCTTCAGCAAACAAAAACAAACTTGATTTTGCCAGGCTAAAATGACCGTTTATATTTAAAATTGACTGCTACTTGCAATTGAAAGCTAGAGGAGGCAGGTCAGCCCAGGGAGCTCTGCTGCAGAAGCACTAACTTCACTAACATTTCAAGGAAATAAAGCAACTCCACCTGCTGTGTTTTCCTCACATCAAAGCAGGCTTTTACCATGACATCTCTTTGCCTCTCTGCATTTACTCCAGGTCCCACCTTCAATATTGTCTTCTGGACTGAGTAAGATACGTTCAACAATTCTAAAAATACTTCTCTGCCTCTAAGTATACAGCACTTGACAAGAACCCCTGTATGAAGTACTTGCAGGCTTCTTAGGACACAAGCTCATTTTCAAACGCTCACTGCTTTGTTTCCATTCCCTTGCATCTCTTCCTAATTCCAGCTAGGATACAAAGCAGAAGTGCTGGAAGTCTCTTAGAAATGCTTATCCTGGCAATGCATTCAGTCCAATTTTGCTCAGCAAAATTGCTTTAGATAATCAGTGGAAATTTTTGAGTGGTTAGCCAAACTAAGCACCTTCGTATCCATCCTGTCACAGTTTCCATTGGGCAAAACTGTGTTTGCACCCTGTTCCCTGACCAATTCTTCTGTCTCAACGGGCAAAACGTGCGGTGCCACTTTTGTGTCAGTTCATATGAACTTCAGAACTCAAAGGACTTTGACTGGTTTTCCATCACTGTAAATGGGAGACCAGCTGTCTCCCACTACCCTTCAGTGCAGCTGAATGCATCACATCAGTCCCTCATTTAAAAGAAATCTCCTGATCTCTAGATTCACCGCCTACAGCCAGAGTATGAGCCTCGTTCTTAAACTCATTTAACTAATGCTAAAATACATACATCTCAGGAGAGAGCTGCTTAGGCACGAAGCATTTAGAGGCTGATTTGAATAAAACTTATACAGGGTGCAACAATGACAATTTGATTTTTATTATTAAAAATGAAGTGTTTAAATCCTCAAAGAAAATGCCTTTATTGCATTAGTTTAATAAAGCCTCTTTTTTATTATGGTATCTCTTTTTATGAGAGAAGACAGGATGTGCATGTGAAGCTGGATGTATGGGGAAAAGGAGGAAGAGAAAGACCGACCACCTGCAGCCACAAAGTGCCACCATTTATATGACATGCATGTCAAACCTTTATACTGAAATACGCCGGAAAATGAGCAAGACGTACAGCTCGTGCACACTCTGTATATCCATGCATTTGCTTCCAAGGCTTAGGACTCCTGTGCATCAGCTGAGCAGGCAGCAGTCGCCTCCTACAAGCACACATTCTGAAAGCCTGACTCACATGCTACTTAAGATCTTTTCATTCAGCCTATTGAATACAATTAAGTTAATTGAAACTGAAATTTTGGGCACTGCAAAACCCACTGTTGGAACAAATATCCCATGTACCGAAAATCTGCAATTTATTAAATTAAGCACTTCCCTTACAGATTGCCTTCTTTCCTGTGAGTACAACAGAACGCTGCTTGTGCCACATTACACACAAGAATAAAACAAGTAGGCAGCATGAAAGGGTTTCATGCAATAAGAGAGAGTTTTCTATGGGGAAAAAACCCAACAAAAAATCCCCCCCCCAACCAAAACCAGAACCCTTGCTAATTGAAAGTCTGTGCACAATGGGGCAGACACCATAGCAATGAATGCAGCATGACTGTCTCACTAGATACCAGGCAGAGAATTAAAGCTGCTCGTCTTCCTTTCACTTAAGTTAAAGGGAAAATTATTTGCAAAAGGAATTCTGTCCAGGATTTGGCTCACAAGCAAGTAGAGGTGGAAGAGTAAGTTATTGCAACAAACCGTATTTCTAATCTTAAAGCCTCTTAGAGGACCCTTTTCTGATCCCACTTCAGTTTGGGGGAATTTTGCCAAAGAAAGCAGAATTAGACGTAAATGAGGAGTCACCACCCACCTCCCTCCCTGCCTGCCTCCAAAGCCTTTCTTTGGAACTTCCTTACCAACCACGCTCCTGCTCTCTGAGCCCCCAACCCCTCTGTAACTGACTGGCAACACCTCTGCACACTGCAGAAGTGTTATTTCCCCCTTCCTCATTGCATGAGTCTGGACTTGCCCACAGTTGCACCAGAAGCTGGGGCACCATCCAGCATCGATCCTGAGTTTCCCTATGCCTCAACCCACTCCTGCAGCCAAGGTGTGACCAAATCCCTCGAACAAGGTGGATCAGTTTAGTTTATTTCATCATAAGTTTCACTACATCCGGGGCTGGTAGAGGTTCCTCCTCCCGGTGCGGTTACTTCCTTTAATCCAAAGAGGCATGGTTAGGCACCAGCCAACCCGGGCGGGAGCTGAGCTGGGTAAGCACTGCCTTCCTACCTGCACGCTGGAAAGCCAACGCTCCTCACCCAGAGCTACTCTGGGTAGGAGGGCTCAAGGGAGGGAGCAGTGCTCTTTGGGAAGGGAGTTACAAGCAGCCTGAACATGCCTGGTGTTTTTACCCAGCTCTTTGTATCTGGCACCACAACTGTTTCATTCAAAAAGCCTCAGGTTCATGGATATTTCCAGTTTCTGAGGCTGTTCAGTAAAACAAGCACTGGCCACTCGCCCAAACATTTTACTAGTTTTGGCTATTATGTCAAAACATTGGCAAAAAAAAGATGCTTAAAAAAAAGAAGAAAGATATAAACAGAAACACTCATTCAGTCTATGGGCTTTGCAGTCCACTGGGCACTCCCGAGGAGGAGAGAAGCAGTTCACTGATCCAGTGTTTTAGACTGTCTGGACTCTTACAAACAGCCTGACCAACCGTCCTGACTGCAACTCCAAGAGCCTGCAGCAAAGAAGGGTGCTGAGCAAGCGGGGAGAGGAAGGAACGTACGTTCATTTTCCTTATGCAAAGCAGGATTCAAATGACCTATTTTCCAGCTAGGTCTGGATCTGTGAAGAGCACAGATCACTTCAGCACCTCCAGATTTGCTAAAAAATTTTCCAGAGAAGGACAAGGTAAATCCAAGAGAGCATTTTCAGGCATTTCCTTTAAAATAGTCCTCTTTCTTCTGTAATCATCACCAGCCGCCCATTTCTCAATACATTACAACCTGCGATAAGCAAGCTTTGGCTATGACAACCTTTTCCAACCTGAATGCTGTATTAGGAGAAACTACAGTGCAAGAGGGAGATGGCACAAGGACTCTGCTCTGAGGATGGCCAAAATCCATGTGCGTATTCTCCTCCAGGAAGAAGTCCATAGCCTTGATAACAGCTTTGGCCAGCAGTCCCCTTGTCCTGCCTCCCATTTCACGGTAGCTTGGCTGGTCAACCTGAAGGGTACTCATGCTTTTAGAGGCTACTAGTCACCTAGAAGTTATCCTGATTTAAAGATGATGCATGCTTCAGCCAGGTAGGCATTTTTTGAGAACTCCAGCCTGCACTGACAGCCCCTTTGATTTTACTGCACTGTTTGAGACCAATGAGGGACAGCTGCTCCCCCTGCGCATTAAAACCTTCTCACCCTCTGCAGCCTGTATCTTGCAGGCACTTCCTTCACTCTAGCCTTTTCAAAGCTTTGACTGCTTTCAAAAATGTGCACAGGGCAATTCCAAGTGCAAGGTGCATCTGCTCTGTCTCTGACAGTTGCGCTTTTCCTGTGGATTTGCAGTATTAATCAGACTTTTCCTTGTTTTTTTCTCAAGACTGAATGGTTTCATACAATCAAAAAGCGCCAAAGTCTTACAGAAAGCAAAGCTGACTGTTTTAATAGCAACTTCAGCTTACAGTTTGGCTGCGTATCAACATGCTTTATGAAGATGCCCTCCATCTTAAAATAAAGACACCAGGTATGACGATGTAACTCAAGTGTTTGATGGGCCTCATACAGCTCTCTACCTTCCATTCAAACCCACTCACACTCTTGCACACAGTTTTTAAGACCCAGACAAGGATGCCTAGCTTTCCATTAGCAAGCTATTAGTTCATAGCAGCAGTCCAAACAAAGGGAACAAACTATTTCAGTAAACAACACATTCAAATCAAGGAGCCTGCAAATTTCCAACTTATGGGTCACAGGCCAGCAGAGCTGCAAAAGGGAGCCAAGGCCAAGGATCTTGGCCATGAAGAACTTGGGCACAAACTATGCAATTACACAAGCAAGAAACTGAACCTCCTGCCCCAGCAATACTGCCAACTGCCTTAGTCATGGCAAGCTTTCTCCACCCCCTTGATCCACTCTTCCATGTATGAGCCAGTGGGCCCCCTGGTTGCCTTGGAGGGAGGGAAATGGTGGCCAGCTAAGCGTAGGATCAGGAATATAAACATCCCTTGTGTGTTGTCCTCTCTGCCTGCATCGTACCCGTCTCAGTGGGGCTCCTGGAACAGGGCAGAACAGCCCCGGCTCCACTCCTTGGGCCACACCACCTCCTTGACAAGTTTGAACAGCGACTCACTGCAGTCCACAAGAGAGGACCATACCTGGAGTTAAAAACTGCAGTGCTGCCAGCTTCTGCAAGAGAAAGGAAGGCTACATATAGCTTAAGAGGGTGTCTTTCCAACATACACCATTCTTAATCATTGCTGAGCAGGCTGTGGGCAACACCAGCTTAGACAAACATGGTAGTGTGCACCACCATTTGAAATGTTTTGAAGGTTGTGTAGGAATTTCCTACTCATTTGAAATTGTGTCATTAAAACCACCTTCAATAACTGTATTGTGTCTGTGGGTCTGAGAACTCTCTTCTACCTGTCCTGTTTGCTGAATAAATAGGCATTTAGATTCCACAGTAGGGTGAATTAAAATTGTGACATTGACTCTGTAAAGATAAAATAAAAATAAGGGGCAGAGGTTAGCCCAAGGCATTTACTACAAATCAGTCATACACACTTTGAGGGTTCTTCACACCCAGTTTCAAATAAATCTGAAAATGTTCACTTCGGAACTTTCTGTTTGAAAGAAACCCTCTTCATGGCTAAAACAGCCTGGGCCAGCTCCTAGCCAAACACCCTGTGCAGCTCTCCCGTGCGCACAGCAGGTACAAAGCTGCCTGATGTTCAGCCTCCATCTCAGAGCACTGTGCCCCAGGAAATGCACTGGATTTGTCACAGAGCCTGAAGTGCTTTGTTTTCATGTGTGCAGACAACATGGCCACAGGTATAAGCAAATATTGTTGTCTTAAGCTATGTATTTCCAACTTTAAGAGGAAGATTTGGATGTTACACAAACCATACAGTTGCACCTCTCCTTCTTCTGACCCTCCTCACGTCCCCCTTCCCACACACAGATGCATACATACATGTGTCAGCCATTTGTTCCGATGGATTTAGCCTAGTTTGGATCAAAGCTTCCTCTAGTTCATTTAACAGATTTGCTCAGATGGAAGGTCTCAGGGGAGAAATGATGTTAGTAAGAGGGGGTTTTCAGCATTGAGTATGTAGGTCATTGGACTTTAAAATAAATTAGAGAATAGTTTATCTATTAAACAAGCCTCACAGTACATATTTCATGAAGCTATACTTAATTATAGGCTAATGTGCACCACAGAGCTACCATGAAGTAAGACTAAGCAGTGGCCCATAATGCAGTGATTAATACAATTATTAGCTGGCTGGCATACAGCATCTATTATTTCATACCATCGTGAGAAACAACAGACCTCCAGTTTCTAAGGCTGGCACTTCCTGTGAAATGTAACAAACCCAAACATTTCCAGAGAGAAACGCACAAGTCTGTACCTCCCAAGGAGAGGATCCTTGAGGCAGCAGGGGGAATGCAAGGTGGTGAGAGCAGACTTGAACTTCCACTTCAAGTGCCTTTTACAGAGTTTGCTTCTTCACCATGGGTGTGTGGGAACATCCCACATCTTCTACTGTGCAGCGCAAGGCTGGCTGCCTTCTTAATACCTCCAACAGTCTCTGACGTGAGGGGAGATTGATTTGAGTTGGAATTAAAAGCTGAGGACAGGGAAGCATAAATATGTACCTATGCTCTTTTGCTACAGTGATGGCTCCTAGGGACATGATGCAGTATATTTAAGATCCACCAGTCTTCTATATTAAGGCCCTGTAAACTAATGAAACACAGCTGTGAGATGAACAAATCTTTTATGGATGTTTAAGACTTGCCTGTTCTGGAATCAGTGTCATGGACTGTATAGTACATGATATTACTTGTGATGGAGGGCTAAAAAGTAAGTGATTTCTTTCCTTTTATGTAAAATTATGTGTCTGGTATCTTGTAATGAAGCGATCAAAATTGGGAAGATTTTTTTTTTTAAAGAAAAGCTAGAGAAGCTAGTGTATGCTAAGATAAAAGTCAGCAGACTGACAAAACCAGTGATACTAGTACACCCTGAATTACAGACCCCATTTTACATACTGAACTCAAATGCAAACTGGTCAGAGGACAGAGCATCACATCCCATTTCCAGGCGCAGTCCTGCACAGGAAAGGTGCTTGGCACCTTCTCAAAGGACATTACCTTGGCATGTCTGCTCAGGTCTGTGCTCCCAATGAGTGAGCCCGGTCTGAATGGTTACACACCTGGTGTCCTAAGTCATATAAGGCATTTGAAAATGCTGTCAGGTGTGACTGGCCCACAGTCACACTGCCAGGAGCCACTGAAGTTGGGAAGAAACCACATTTCACCCAAAGACCTGTTTAGTGTCCCAAAACCACTAGATCTATGCCAGAACACTGCAGGAGCTATAAAAAGAGAAAAAAAAAAACCACCACCCCCATCCCAAACCATACTGCAGCTGATTTAGTCCAGATTTCAGACTATCTGTCAAGAGTTGTGGCGCAATCTCTACTGTGGCTGCTAACAAACACCATAGATGGATGCAATGCTGTGCCATTGCTAAGAAAAAGCCAGCGTAGTCTCTCTCACATGCTTGCCTTTTCCCTGCTGTCCTAGAAAGTCAACCTGCAATGTCTGGTCAGTGATATGCAAGGCTTGGGGTTTCCTAGACACACAGCATCAAAACCTTGCCTCCTTTTAAATACTACAGCAGAACTGTAGATTTAACTCACAAGTTGTATGACAGCTTTCTCACTGGGGGATGAGCTTTTGGTTTAATGGCAGGCTTGGGCATTACCAAGCCGGCTCTCCCAGTCCGGCTGAAGCAGAGCTTCCTGTTCAGTGACAGTGGCAAAACCCTCACCAGCAACGTTACTGCTGACCTCTCGCTCAAGTTCAGAATATGTCATTCTGTCAATACCATCTACCTTGATTATACCAGGCTTTATATACAATGGGTTATGATCCCAGAGGGATGAAAAGCTTTTCCAAATTAAAAGCAGCATTTTAAAGAGGAAATACTCATGCATTCCTATGTAGTTTTCATTTGATATCCTCAAGGCTAACCCCAGAACTCAAAGTCACGTTGATTGGAAGTGAATGTTTTTTCTGAGTGCAGCCATCTTATGAATTTAATGGAAGAAGGGAAGTAATAAAAATGTGCTCCATACGTTAATTAGTTCCCTCATAACATGGCATTTCCAAAATGGCAGTGCCAAAGAAAATCATTAATCCAGGACAACAGACAAAGGCACTGTATGGGGCAAGGGACAGACCTCCAGGAGACACACTCATGTGGCCCTTGTTTTCTCTAGCTGGTAAAGCTTACCTCAAAGACCAACTCTGACTGCACAAAAGGAATTTGTACCGGTATTAAATATGAAGCCACTTTCCATTTCTTTAGCCTTGTTACAGAGTATCACAATTGAGAGATCATACTTTGAATGCCTTGAATGGTACCTGGCAGCAGGATAAATGGAAATGGCTTGTCTTTCTGAACACGCATTGACCCTGGGTACTCCAGGTGCTAGGCTTAAGCTGACACTATCATGCAATCATTTCAACATCTGCATTTCACTAGGCGAGTGAGAAAATCCGTGTCATATGTGTGAAAGCAAACACAATCTGCTGCAAATGCCAGACATCTTTCCCAGCAGTCAGTCTTTAGGCCTATGCACACTTGTCTTATACATTTCTTGTGGCAGTAGCCTCTGGCACTAGTTGTGGCATCAGTTGTACCACACGAAAGAACTGAGGAAATGACAGAAGCCCAAAGACACCTCTGACTCTCACAGCCTCTTGTTACCTCTTTCTGGCCATCAGGCAGGGGCAGATGTGGAAGTTTATAACCACAGAGAGGAACTGAGGGAAGAACGCACACGAGCAGAATTACTGCTAGAAAACAAAGCTCAGCTAATGGCACAAGGGTGACCAAATGCAAACGAACATCTGTTCCAGGAAGAAAGAGTCTTGTTCAATCCTGACAAAGAGACTGGGGGAAAAAAACGGAGGGTGGTTTGACCTGTTTCTATGGCACGCCTCCTGCCTTGATCTGCAACAATCATACAGCCCCACAAGAGCCACAACTTTGCCCCCTCGGCACTTCTTGGTTATAGAATAGAAATTGATACCTGTGTGCGGTTGAATGCTACTCTTGCAAAGACAGCTTGAGACACACTGGCTCTCTTCAGCTCATCTCTGACTTGCTGGTAAATATCTGGAGAGACTTCCACCGATGAATTTGATGGCTCTGGTTTGACAGCTCTAGGGATGGGTGGATGATTCAAGAACTGCTGGTTGATAGCTTGTGGGTGCTGGTGAGCCAATAGCCGGCTGACAGCAATCTGTTGGTTTATCAGATGGGCCATTGCTATCTGCTGCCTCACCAGTTGTGGACTGAGCTGAGGAGACAGGAGCCCAGGGTTTATCATTGTCTGCATCGTTGGCACTTGGTTTCGGATTGGAGTACTGTGGTGAATTTGGCCATGAGGAGACTGTTCGCTAGTTTTTCCCAAGGTTGCCAGCTGGTTGATATTTGGTAAGTGCATGGGACGTTGACCAAGAACACAATAGTC
>NW_008824035.1:2187187-2196454 GCF_000699105.1 Pygoscelis adeliae
TTATTAAAAGAGAAAAATCAGTTTGCTGTCATTTCAGTTTGCACTTACAAGAGGACTGTTAGAGTAAGGGTTACTGCAGGTGACTGTACACAACAGCACCCGCTTTAGTTTGCAACTCTGCACTTGCATAAAAGCTTCACAGAAACATAAGCAAAAGCAGCACAAAGTAAAAGCAACAACAATAATTAACATTCTTTTGGACTTCTCAGGTGTCACCCACTGCTCAGGAAGCCTCCTTATCAAATTGGTAGCAGGTATCCTCTCCAGCCTCATTTCCTAAAGAAACGAGCTTGGACATTTCCACTCACACTGCCACTAACTTTTGAATCTGTCACCAAATTGAGTAACTTTTAAAAGGGGTGAATGTTTCAGAATCATTGGCATCTAGGTGAAGGAAAGAAACCCAAATTAGTATCCACTCACACAAACCCAATGGAAACCAGATCATTCCCTGTGCAGCTCATGGAACAGCTTCTCATTACAAACTCAGCAACTATATCTTTTCTGACATAAACTATACCTTGCGTTGTGTGTGGATAAATATATCTGTTAATGTCAATTCATCCAGGTGCACTACAGCAGAATCAAGCTGCTTGTGTGACAGCATGCTACAAAACCATGTGATTCACATGAGAAAATTTTAAAGCAATGGTTCCTATATCCAAAGCCTCACCACTATAAGTCTGTCCAAAAACCTTAAAGCATCTCTGCATGAATGTCCACTTTAAAGAAAGTGGCCTCACTCTCTTAAGAAAAAAAACTTTGTTTAGCACAACAAAGACCCGTGATCTTTAAGTGACACCCTACTACAAGGAATTAAACACTACAAACCAAATGCATATACTGTAATTTTATATACAGATACATACTGTCCCTTTTAAATATCTTACGTCAGCAATACTGCAGTATCTTTTCATGTAACTGCAAAACTAAATGCGTGTATTACAAAGCTAAATTTCCTCTAAAAGTAGTATTTGAAATAGGAAATGAAGTGTAAAAAATACATAAATAGAACTATTACTTAGATAATTTTAAGTAATCAGAAGTCATTTTAGAGTAGGTTGCAGATTCCATGAGCCTCACTACATGCAGTTGGATAGGCATTTATATATTGATCTGACAGAAAAGTGTTCAGGGATGCATATCATACAACTAGAAAACTACTACCTCACCCTTGTATTGCTCTCAGCAAGTAACAAGACAGGATTTATTTCATAAATGCCATAATACTGTTATAACTTGTGTAATGATTAACAACTGTACAAGGCTTTGAACTCTTTTTTAAAACTTAATCTATATAAAGCTTTGAAGCTTTACACAGTTAATACTCAGGATGACAGTTTACTGATGACTTTCTCTGTTTCCTTCTAAATAGAAAGACAGCTCTTTTCACCTTCCAGAGTTAATCTCAGATGGAGAGGGTTGAATTCTCACTGGGGAGGGAGTCATGCCCTGAACACACACAAACATACACAGTTACTATCTTTAGAGCTGTCATTCCAGAACATCACAAGTACTGAATTTTACAACTAGGTGAATTAGTCCTCAGTATTTTCTTTTAAGACATTTTAACTCACTCTTCCCATTCTTTTAAAGGAAAAACCACAACATCTTTAACCTTCTATAAAATAATTGCTTTGAAAAAAGTTTTAAAATAAAAATTAAGCATTTCTAAGAAAATTATGAATTCCATTTTTCCACAAAAGCCAATGTTTCAACCCAACTGATTTTCTAACTAACTGCTTATTTGTGCAGTATATTTCAACTACGAAATGCAATGCAATACGCGCAATACACAAACACTATTGTCAGCAAATGACCATTTTGCTACGTTACTCACAGCCTGCCAGAGACATAACGCAGTATTTCGGTTTGCTGAAAATATTGAAAATCCCTATTCAAATGCCACTCCTCATGATGTCAGTAGGCCTCCCTGAAAATCAGGTACAGAAGGCTCTATATCACTAGTCTCTGGCTTTAGGAACAGGCATGAAATCAATGTGAAGTATGAAATATGAGCAGTGTTAATACCAGGGACGCACCCGATGTCGATATGTCATGTGTGGGCAGGGGAGCGGGGAAGAGGGGCTGCTTTATCTCAGCCCCAGACCACGTTCTGTGACACGGACGATTCAGAGCCCGCATGGCCATACTAACTATTGCCTCCTCAGCCTCTCTGCGGTAAGCCTGCACCTGAGTAATGCCATTAAATTCACACAATTGCCAGCAAAACTAAATGTAATTATTCCAAAGGTGCAGTAGCTACTTGGCAATCAGGAACTAATCTGATGTAAATACAATAAAGATGTTGCTCAGTGTACAAGAAATACTTGGAGCAACCTGCTAAAAGAAAATACAAGAACTGCTTTCGGTCTTCATTTACACCCCTGGAAATCTAGAGTCCTTCCACTAGGAGTTTCAGAAAAGCTGAAATAAGTTCTGAACTATTTTGTAGTTTAAGAGACACACAGAGAATAAGTCACCGAAACCAACAAATTACTACTTGTTAGAACACAAAAACAGTAACCAAGTGTTTTTGAAAACTTGGTGAGAAATAAATATAAATAACATTCACTTTCTGGGCTGAACCACATTTGCCAAGTTTCCACCCACTCCTGACTTTAGTGCCAAGTTATAAACCCCTATAAAAATAAAGTTTAAGATGAAAAGGCTGCCAGGCTGTTAATCTCTGCAGTGCTACTTGGAATTACAATTACACAGAGACATCACCTGACTTGCTTCCATAGATGTATTTTTCCCTTATTATCAGTTTCCTTTTTCGATCACATTAGACTATACAGCCATGCACATACTCCCAATAAACAAACCAGATTCTAGTCACTTCAACCACTTCAGTAATAAAGGTTACCATTAACAGTTACGCTGGATGGAAAAAATGTGCATTACTCAACTCCTCAAGACTCTTTCCTTCTTCTAACACATTGCCCACATCAGATTCCCTGTTGTTCTTTGGTAACTATGCATTGGTAAGGCTCTGCAGGGCTGGACAGGAGCAAGCCTCCCGAAATGGAGACTGGCACTGCCCTGGGAGACAGGCCAGCTTGCTGGCAATGCTCTAAGAAAAAAAGGGATACAGGAGCCACAAAGCTGCTGCGACACCAATGTTCTGCCTCAGAACTTCCCGAGACAGAGTTTTTCCATTTGCATCCTCCATTTTCCATGTTCCTACCCCATTGCAGTCTTTACCTTACCCTTCCCTTGTTTGCTATTGCTCCACTCGACCTGGGGATACATTTACAGCTGTTGTAGTCCTGTATGAACTGGCTGGTACTTGAATGTATTGGAATACAAAGCAGTGAAGACAGAGCAGCAGGACCTTAAACTGGGAAGGAAGGGACTCCATGGACATGTGCCGTCTACGTTCAAGAACTGCTGACAGACTTCCTCTGCTAGCGATGCCAGTGCTAGTTAAACAAAAGCTGGTCCAGGATGCTGTTACCCACCTCCATCTGTGGTGTGACCACAGCAAAAGACATGGCAGCCTTTCCCTTTTCTCCCTGCGTCGCACTGCCTGGTATATGATTCTGCAGCTCTTTGCTCGAAGAGCTCTTTTAAACCAAGTACAACGCTACTGCCATATTTGAGAGCCACCCACCCTTCTGAAGCCATACACTAGGTAGGCAGATACAAGGTGTCTGGACAACAGGTACTGCACTAAGCTCAGCTAACAGTTCTCAGAGCACTCCAGGATAGCATCTGCCCTTCATTTTCCTATACCCCCCTACAACATGTCTCTACCTCTACAAGACAGTCAGAAACCAACATAATCCCCAGAATGGGAGCAGCAAATTGTCGTATTTCAATGTTCCTTTCTCTTCTTATAATGATTACCACGTGTGTCAATGCATTTCAACTGCATACTGAGTTACAAACTTCCTGGATACAGCACAAAAGCAAACCAGTGCACCCTTCCCCTGTGTGATGCTCTTAACCTCTACCCCAATCTTCCTTGCACAGTCAAGCAGCTGACGCAGTCCACAGCACAATAGCTTGGGGTGGTCCGCATGCAACTTTCCATTTAAAATAAAACCAGCTCAAAAGATTTAAATTAAGATTTATTTCTCCACCTTCTCTTCCCCTCACCCTTTATTTTCACTGAGTTGTTAATAGGAACATTCTGACAAACAGCCTGTGGGGCATTTGGGGCTTATGAGTGGCACTGAATTGACTGACAGCACTGGAAACCAAACTCCTATGCACAATAACAGATGCTGCAGGGAGAGCAAGAGCGTAACACGTCACCCAGCACTGCACTGCCGTGGGGACACAGAGGACCTGCCAGCACCCATGACCCAGCGAGTCCTGAACTTTTCAGTCCCACAGGCATATGGGCACTTTGCCCCAAAGTAGGAAGAGCCTGGTAAAGAAACGTTTTGTAATAAGTTACTAGCCGGCAGAATTGCCATGCTTCAATTGTGACAGGACGTCACCACCCAGGGCTGTTCTCCAGTGCTTCAGAGTTTGCTTCTTTGTTTTATTTATTATTTAAAACCTGGTGATCATAAAAGCCATTACCAGCAGTGGTCATGGCCAAGCAGGGAGAGCTCTGTGAACTCTAGTACGCCTTGCACTCAGCCTGAGATAGAAAAGTTCCCACAATTTCTCCTGGCTTAGCACCATCCTACTCACTGGAGCAAGACTTGAACTTTGGAGCTCTGCTTGGGGGACAAAGCACTCCGGCACAGTACCACCCTCCGCCTCAGAGAGACAGAGCTGCTGCACTACACCGAGAGGGTGCCCTCTTGCTTACGCTACATAATTATGAACTACCACTTTGTAAATAACAGAACCACTCCAGGGCACAGGAGGTGCTTTTAAAGTGGTAATTCTGTATCTTTTCATCTATAATTAGGATAATTACTTATTTCTTTTAATCACAGACCACTTAACCACTTCAGTGCAAAGGGCTGGTCTGAGGAGTCTCATTTTCATTCAACATCTAATCTTCGTATTTACCCAAAGTCGTTCACTGACTTCATTCACTGTCTGATCTCTGCCTGGGCCATTTGTTCCTGCAGTCAGGACTGGAGAAAAAGCAGGTTGACTGGAGAGGCAGACTTGATAAGAACTTGTAACTTTTAAAACCTTTCCTTCCTCCACTCCTGCAGGATAGCAAATAACCTCAAAATAGCTATAGAGGACATACAGAAATTGTTTGGCCACTGGCTGTGGGTAGCAAAGGCCTTTAACCAAGTCTAATGGGAAACAGACAGGAAAGGCCATTGTCTGTTCTTCCTTGTGTTGCAAATGGTTCAATTCCCACCAAAGCACAAATCACTATCTTTGTATGTAGAAGAACCATCATTAAAAGTGGGCTTTTGATCAGCATCAGTTTCAGGTGAACTGAGCACAGTGTACTAACATTGCTGACTCTCTCTGTGCGGCTGACCTTCTCCTTCCCTTGTCCTAAAGACTAAATTCAAGTCATCCCTTGGGACACAGAGATGTTAACATGTTTTCTGTCAGTTCTGCTTAAACATAGTAAGTCATATTCTTCCCATGGGCTGTCCCTGGACTGCACTGCTTCCAAAGATGCTTGTCAGAAGAGAAGAATTTAACCCATGATCTTATTTTTAGATTATTTTTGGGTTACTGTATGGGTTCAAGAGGGCACACAGATGTACGAATTCAGTTCTTCATAATCACGTTAACATCATTTGTAGACAGGACACGTCACGCCAGATCCATCTGGCAGAGAAAAGCATTACGTTAAAGGTGCTTTAGTGACCACCTGGTCTAATGCATGAATATTGGTCAGGTGAAATGGAAAAGGAGAAGCAGGGCAAACATTACTCAGAACTGTCTCACAGAAACACAGAGAGTACTGGTTTAGATGGACTGATGGTCTCATCTGATATAAATATATCTCCCTTCCTGTCAAACTACTGTGACAGAAGTCTGTCCTGCTATTTAAGTACTAACCTTTCGTGGGCACCTCAAGAGGGAGGTGCAAACCTCCTAGAGTAGCCAGTCAATTGTGCAGTCCCTCCAGGAGATACGTATGCATCTCTCCCTGACTCATAACATCAGAGATGGTAAAAGGAATGAGACAGAACACAAACATCATTAAGGCAGACATATAAACTCTTCAGATACTTCGAGTGAATAGAATTCAATTCTGCTCTCAGTGTTATGTATTCTATGAAATCCATGCGATCACAGACAGTCACATTGCAGCTCTCACACCAGGAAAGCTTATGCCTGTACCTAAGCTTCAGGCTTTCCTCCCATTCCAATCTAATCTCCACTAATGCTTACTTTCTAAAAATTCCTTTCCTTGAGTGAACATGTAGCTGTTTGGCAGCACACAAAAATATTTTTTTAAATATGAAGGAAAATTCATTTTGAGATTCTGCAGATAAACAAAAAAAGTATTTGCTTTTTAGAAAATGAAGATGACCATTCTTTACTAAGAATTCAAAAGTGGCTGGACAGAAGTCCCAGCCTCAGCACACAACTGGTCCTCACTGAGAAAAGCACTGTACTTGGAACAGCAGACATTTTAAAAGCATAAAGTTGAGTGACGTTATTTGAGTAGGTTTGGTCAGCATTTCTTAATTAAAACAGGTATAATGTCCCTGCATGGCAGGGACAAGACACAGGACAAGTGGCTAGGCAGTTTCTCTACAGAAAGGTTTCCAACCTTCATTGTACTATCATATGTTCCCTAAAGCAGCAATGGCTGCAGCTCCAGCTACATGCATGCGCAAGAGTTGGCGTTCAGCTAACCGGATGTATTTTTCTGCCACGACACATGTACAATTAAGAGTGAGAACCACTGCTCCAAAAGAGCCAGAAGACATGGAAGACATTCTGCAAAGTTGAAATTCATATATGCATTTACTTTAGATAAAAGTCAAGCTTAAGTAAAAAAAAAAAAACCCAAAGGGTCTGTTTTAATTCTCTTTAGAGAGAGGAATAGCCAAGAGGGCCACAACTTGTAAAGCTCCTGGAACGCACTGCAGTGGGTAAATTGTTTCTTAACAATACACGCGCACAAATCCCCCAAACTGGCACTTAACATCAGGGACAACGCTAAATTACAAAATGCTAATGTGGGTGTGGAAAACAGCAGCCAAGGGGTCTGTAACTCTTGTTGAATCTTGACAACTTTAAAGTTATATTTAAAGAGAGATGCCACTTTTTCCTCACGACCAATGCAAACCGATGAACTACTCTCCTCATAACACAGCACAGCAGTCCACAGACTAAGAGGATGTCTCTGAGTCAGAGATGATCTTCAGGTCATGTATGTCATCTAGACGCTGAAAAGCTTGCCTGCGAATGATGTTATTTTCTTTCCTTTTTCCTTACGAAAGTGAGGGAAGTCCTATTTTTAGTTAAATAAATACACAGTCAGGAGTGTAAAAGTAAGCAAAGGAAAAATTATAGTAATGTCAAGAGCCACAGAGCTGACCTGAATGACCCTAACTGGTTTACTGCCAGAGCCGCGACTAATATCCAAACAAGACATGAAATGATCTCGTCTTAAAAAACTTAACATTTCTGCCTCAATCCGTTAGTTAAAAAGGCAAAAGGTCAAGTTCTATATATGTGTATATATACATACATACATACATGTATATAAACCCTTCTATTTACACAGAGAGATATATACACACACGTATCAATAAGTAGGATATTTTAAAAAGTCAAAAACACTGCTTGGGAAAGATCTGGTGTGCCTTTTCATGAGGCTTCCACATCATCTGCTTCAGAGGAACAATTAAAAACTATTCCTCAAAGCACATAACGACAATTTTCCCCAGACTCGCACTGGCATTATCACCATGCCGCAATCCTAGGTTCCTTCAGCCTGGAAATAACAAAGCTGGGAGCCCTTCTGAATCCTGTTTCTAACCTCTCTCAACCTAGAACCTCTCTCAACAGCCTCTAGAACCTGTTATAAGAAAAACAGATTGCTTTGTCTATCTGTTATGGGAAGTAAGCAAACATACTTTCAAGAATAAAACAGCACACAAACAACAAATCGGTAATATTGGAAAAATCAAAGAGCAGCCAAAGCAGATTCTCAATTTAAGGAAGCTATGAAAGCTTTTTCTTACATTCCTGATCTTTTGAAATAGAAATCACTGAGCCCTCCTCCTTTAAACTGAAAAGCCTCATCATTTCACAAAAACTTCGAGACCGCCACAGTCTCAAAACTCAGATCCACAGAAAGCTATATTTTGACAGCCACTGATGGCAGAAGCAAAGATGAAATGTTCTTAATACGCAGACAAAGAAAATATGTCTTTTTATTTTTAAGTTCACAATGTATTTATTTCTCCCCTCTGCCTTCCTAACGTCCTCCCACCGAGCTAAGTTGTGTCAGGCAAAAAGAAAAAATTCACACCAGTTAAGAGTTTCAGTTGTGAAAGAATTCTGATACAGTGATAGTCCTTCTGATAAAAATAGAAAGCATGACACTTGGAAGTGAAATATCTATTGAGAAATAGACCTAAAAAATATTCTAAATGCTATGAATCCAAAACACTGGGCAAGGAGTAGGGAACTGGTACAAGTTTGATCCCTTGACAATGATCCGAGTTGCATGGCAAAGTTCTGAAATACTTCTCTCCATACATTCATATATAGTTAGTTACAAAGTATTATTTTTATTTGTGTATCTATTTGTTTATCAACTTAAGAACCAACGCAAGCCTTTTAAACAATTATTCAAATCTGGAATTTCAACACCATTGAATACCTTCTCCCAGCTTCAGCAAGTTCAGCATCTAGAGAAACCAGACGAGCAGTTCTCAGATTGAGGAGTAACCCCGTGGGACTGGGCAGGAGAAAGACAGTTTGAGGACCACTGGACTAAGCCAATGCTGTATAATTGTCACCAATTAATATGTAACCTTTATTAAAAAGGGGGAAGTCTGATTCTTCATTCAAGTAGGTTTAAACCCACTTAAACCCCATCATGTATACATAACTGTGTACTGAAACGCCTTGCATCTCTCAAAAAGAAGAAAAATAAAAAAGTAAATAAAAACAGTTTAAAAAAGGCTTCACATAGTAATATTAAATTCATTCACGGTGCATGTTCTGAACAAAATTACAATACAAGCTAGATAGCTTATTTACCAGCCCAAATGATTACAGACATCCATGTGGGGAAGAGAAAGTTCACAGAAGAACTGTAAGTTTTTTGTTTCCCAACTACTGTACATTTTCCATTAGAACTGTGTTAATATAAGCTCTCCTTCAAATACATACGTGTATCCCAAGGAGACTGGA
>NW_008824035.1:2196490-2212534 GCF_000699105.1 Pygoscelis adeliae
AAGCGGTAGGCTCAGAGCCAGGAGGAGACAAAAAGCCTCCATCCTCACACCAGCCAATTCCCGAACCTATCTGTATACTGACTCTCGTGCCGCTGAGTAAACTGTGAAGGTCTTAAAACCTTAAGGGGCTGGGGCGGGGTGGGAGAAAAAACTCAAGCAGAATTTTATTCTAGCATCGTCTTGACACAAGACAAAATTACCATGCTGAGCTGAACTAACTGAAAACTTTTTTTAATTACAAGCATAAATAGTTTAGCTGTCTTTTCGGCGAGTTCAACAGAATGCACACTGCGAATGTTTACTTGAGATTTGATACAATTCCACTTGTGTACAGCTTTTACATCTGTTGCTAATGATATCAAATTATTGATTGTTCACTTTCTTATATTTATTTAAACATTAACTATATACTCGGCAACCTGATGCTTTGCGTTTTTTTTTTTTCCAGAGAACTTTTTATTTTTGCCTGGCTTCAGTTGTAATTACTTTGATCTTCCAGAGTGTATAATTATTTTACTGTTTATTTATTTCTATAAGAAAGGAAAAAAGTTTGACCTAGGAGATCTATATGTGGCAATTTGTAACAGAATCACATAGCTTATGTTTAGGAAATCATGGTTTTGATTAAGAAGCAACCATTTAGTTCCCACTGTTTTATTAAAACAGACATTAGCAGATAATAGGAAACACATTTAACACTGTAGGCTGCATTTAGTTTGCAACGTCAATAAAGTTATTTTGAAGCCCCTTCCTATTTTGCGTTTACCACAGCTCATGTGAATTGTTTTTTGCTTTTACTTTCTAATAACCAGCTCTAGAGTCACACATGGATATGGGTGCTGGTCCAAAGGCTCTAAATTACAGTTTTACAATCTGAAAAATGAATTGCTGCACCAACTGTCCACCTTCATGGAAAACCTAAGTCCTTTTTTTTAATTATTTTTAAAGGAGTATGTGATGACTGAAGCATATAACTCGTCACTGATTTTGCATACTGACTGAGCTGTTCTGTAGGAATATGTGGCTACAGAAAAGAAACAAAACGTCGTGAAAACAGAGATGATGAGAAATTGAAACCACCCGAAGAAGTGCAGAAGTCTTCCTGTTTCCCGGGGGTTTAGATTACTGCCCTGAAGTTGCATGGCTGTTTATTCTCCATGCACCACTGTACCTGCCATAGACTGTTTTCTCTCCCACTCACATGCTTGATGAATCAACACTACTTGAACTGCTTTATAGCAGCTTGTGTTTACTTCACACATACCTTAACCTTCCTTTTTCTCCTGCTACTAACACGCACATACACTTCCAAACAGCAATGACTGGCTGTGTCTCTTTGAATAGCAGATACAGAGTTATCTGGCAAACTCTTCAGGTTTAGATCCTTGACCTCTTGATTGAGGTCTCATTCTGCTTTTACTGCACTTAACAATTTAACTGTGCACTTACTAAGTAAAAAAATAAGAACTTAAAGAATTCAGTGCTCTAAGAATGGAAGACAGTGGAAGACAGCAGTGTGCTAGAAACACTCAGAAGCTGTAGTGGCATCTCTACAGTTAAGAACACTACAGTTAAGGGCTTCCAGTGCCTCTGCAACTGGCACCCTTGCCCAGTTTGGGAAAAAGAAGGGAGGGGAAAAAAAAAAGCCTGTCTCTGTTCTCCTAGAACAGCAAGTAAAAGCGAATGGTGATGACCTTGAAGCTGTTTGATTCCTTTGATTGTTTTTTAACCAAGAGGATATGTTAGAGCACTTCAAATAAAATTCTTTTATTAAGAGACATAATTCAGAGAAAAGAAACACTTCCAAGTCACACAACGGCAATTTAAAGAGAGAAGAAACTATCCAGTTTATTTGGCACGAGGGTAACCATGTACTAAAACGTCCAATCAACATTTTTACTTCAAGCCTAAATCATTTTAGTAGGTGACAAGCAACACCTCCATTTCCTCATCTGCACTGTTACCCCACTTCTGTCTGAACAATCTTCTAGACACGAATAATTTTACCACAAAACATTCTTCTTTTTTTCCCCCCTAGTGGAAATCTAATCACTGCACAGCCCAGGCCTGAGCGTCTTACAGGTATGCTCTGCATAAGCCAGACGTGCAGAGGAAAACCAGATGCCTCAGAACTTGTTCTGATATTTTATGCAATTTCGTTTCATGTGTTCCTAACTCAAGCAGCAGACTCTTTATGGCATTATTATGCAGATTTCTAGTCTGTCCTATGGAAACTAAACAAGCAACCTTTCATAGCTCATGTATGCCAGCCTTTTAAGAGAAGAAGACAGCAGACTTTTTTTAAAAGATGCTAATCTTCATGCGACTACAAATACAATGGTTTCTCAAGAAGGAAAGGATATTACCCTATTTCTGCATAATGCTTGTGAATCCTGTTATGATTTTCCTGGCCACTGAAAGGATCACAGACAGAAACAACAAAAAAGGCTTATGTCTTCTTTCAGACCATGAATCTTCCCTTCAGTGGTGTAACAGAGAGAAAACTATGAAAAAACCTATCACAGGGTAAAGCTAATCTCCAAGGCTGATAGACATCTGGGGAGAGAGGAGCCCGTTGGTATTGTGGAAAAGCTTTTGACTATCCCCAAACTCCTGCTCAAAGCACATGTGTGTTTTAAAACAAAAAATCTACCAAAACAAATGGTCCAGTACTGTTGTGGTTTAACTTCAGTCAGCATCTGAGCACCACACATCGCTCGCTCACTCCCCCCCACCCCACCCTGGTGGGATGGGGGAGAGAATTGGAAGAGTAGAAGTGAGAAAAACTCATGGGTTGAGATAAAACCAGTTTAATAATTGAAATAACAACAATAATATAATAATAATAATAGTAATAATAATAATACACAAAGCAAGTGATGCACAGTGCAGTTGCTCACCACCCGCCGACCGATGCCCAGCCAGTCCCCGAGCAGCGGCCCCCCCGGCCAGCTTCCCCCAGTTTATGTACTGAGCATGACGTCACATGGTATGGAATGTTTCTTTGGCCAGTTTGGCTGTGCCCCCTCCCAGCTTCTTGTGCACCTCCAGCCTTCTCAGTCGGTAGAGCAGGGGAAACTGAGAAGTCCTTGACTAGTGTAAGCACTACCTCGCAACGGTGTGTTATCAACATTGTTCTCCTCCTAAATCCAAAACACAGCCCTGTACCAGCTACTAGGAAGGAAATTAACTCTACCCCTGCCGAAACCAGGACAAGTACACATGCAAGTCCCTTCCCAAAGGAAAGAATGAATAAAAGAACAAACTACACGACAGATGCTTGTCACATCACTTTATGTACTATTAGAAGGTGATCAGACATTTCAGTGGTGAGAGTGGGATGAACTTCCGTAGACTAATTTTACTGCCTCAGGCATTCACTGCTAACCAACTAATACCATTTCATTGTAGTAAAAATACAAACAATGGGCTATTTTCATCTTAACTTCAATGGGTGCAGCACCTTGTTGTTTAGCAATGTCTCCTAACAATCAGGTATTAAATGCACTACTGGTATCCAGATTCCACACGATAAAACATGGCAGCAATGCCAGTACACTTAGTAGTATTGAAAACAGAGAGCAAGGGCACATGTAACTTAGAAAGACAGGTTTTTAGCTTTCATGAATAAAACACAACTAAGGTAATTTACATAGCAATTTAACTTTTAAATCCAGAGCTACTAGAACTTTTTTTTTCCAAAACATTTTAGCTTAATTCAAAACACAGTTGATCTTTCAGCACAGCTAAATGGGATATTTTAAGCATGTTTTAAGTGGCCTGTGTTTTCACGCCAGCCTTGTTTTTAAAGTATCAGATTTAATTTCAAATGTGCTGTGACTGTGCCCTCTTTGTAGACAAATTCACTAATTTTATTATAGCTTATTATCACTTTTACTTAAAGCAAATAATCTCAAACTGTCAGCAGAAGTTCAAGAACTTGGAAAGTCACAAAAAATCAATTTACCTTTAATCTTCTTGTACTTTTTGTACCATCTCCCAAACTCCTGGCACTTGGTTGCTGACACATTGGCATAGTATGTGCTATTTACAATGGATGAAATCATACTCTGGAAGTACAGAAAGAAAGACAAAAAGTGTTTTAAAATATCTTACACAATTAGAAATCTTTTCCAGGGAAAGTGAATGACATGCGAGTGCACAATCATCATCCATTTGCGACTTTAAAACCAAAAGAAGTGTCTGAGGAGTACACAACATTGGTTTTATTCTCCATTCTATATTCCCAGCCATAATTAAAATTAGAAAATAATAATAATTATTATTTTGCATAATAATGCAAAAAAGATGCAGTACAAACCTAGACTGAGAGCTGCAGCTCAGGCCGGGGAGGGCATTTCTACTTTACTTTGTGCCTGTGATATTCCAATATCTAAACTTTAGTTGTGTAACAACAGGCGGTGCCATGCTGGGGAACACATGCTCACTGCACCCGGGTGAGAACAAGCATGATTTAGGAACCAGATCCTAAAGGTAAGATTAGATGCTGCAGCATGCATAATCCAAATAAGGCTTTTCAGATGTCTCTGTTCTGCTTCCAAATGCAGCGAGACCACACAGCCAAGAATCGGAGAACATCCGTGCTACTCACTGCAGAACAACAGTTAGGCAAATAAGTTAAATTAATATAATTTATAGAAACGTGTGATTAGCCCTTGTGTGAAAAATCACCCAAAAGAGAAATTAACAGTGTCATTCAGAGCAAAGGGAACTACACATACTACAATACAGAACAGCCAAAAACCACAAAAAAGCTCAACAAAACTGAAATACCACTTGCTTAACCACCACTCCTCTCTACTCCTTGTGAATTCCCTCCAAGCAACTCTTAGTACAAGCCAACTGAAGCAGAGAGGAGCGGAGCTGTTTTGCAGCACCTGATACCCATAAAAATGATACTATATATCTGGGATGCCTCTGCCCATAGGGTGGGAAAGAGCCTGGTTACTGGTAGTTCCTCCTTTCTATTTTTTTCCCCTCCCTTCACCCCTTCTCTAGAGGAGGCATCTTTTTAACAACGTTTTGCTTTCCTTTTCCCCCCTCCCAAACTCTTCCAGGGTCAAATCATTCCCAGCACGTGTAAATTTCCAGCAAGGAAATGCAATCTACCACCACTAACACATGGGAGCCAAAGCACCTTCTCCAGAAATCACCTTTTCCTTATGCCCTCCTTCCTCACTTCCATCAAAACTCAGAAAAAGCCCTGGCACATTGTATGACCTTTCTGCACAGAGATGAGACAGCGAGAACAAGCTATTTACCGTGGGTTACAGCTCTGGCCCGCCGGCTCCTGCAGGCTCTTGGGCAAAATGGGATCTTGGCCATCTCTGGAAAGCTACAAAGCTTACACATTGGCTTACTCAATTTTAACAACGCTTTAAAAACAAAAACATCCCCTCCCTCTTCCAGATTTATCCAGCCTTCTACGCAATTCACTGCAGTATCACAGGACTCCAGCTGTTCCTGAACTCTGGAGTTTTGGGGACTTAAAAAATGTGAGCGAAACTGAGAGACTTAAGATAACTGGGTGGTGCAGATTAGTTTCAGTCTTCAACAGGTAATTTCACTTTCAGTAAAGAGGCTCTTCTGCCTTTTCACTTCAACTTTTCCACTCGAAGGCTGTTACGGTGCACTGCGGGAGTGTCTGAAGGCTATGAAGTAAGAGCCTTTTTAAGTGGCAGCTTCAATTTCTAAAACTGAGATTCAATTTTCTAATTAAAATCAATATTTTGAGACATAAACCTAGCATTGTGGCAGTCAGCAGCAATTCCCTCCCCATAAATCCTCCCTTGCTCCAAGTCATTTTACCAAGCAATAGTATTCTGAAAGCCTGACATGGAGGTAGCCTCTGCTAAGGAAGGATTTTGAACAAAGTTGAGCTAACTTGCTTTTTTTTGAGTCACATTAGGTAAATTTCCAGTCACTAAGGAAGGGTGGGGAGATTGTTTAGCTCCATCTACATATCAATTTGGTCCCCGTCCCCCCCCCTTTTTCCCCCCAAATCCTCTAGTTCTACAGTAAATCGACATTACTGAAATTGTAGGGCTATTAAATATCACAAAATATATTAACCCATTAACCTTTATTTGAGAAAGCAAAGCTTAAACTAAATAGTAAAATCAAATAGTAAATCAACCATTGGTGAAAAATCCCCGGACAGGTTCTCTTCAACTGCTTGACAGTAGAGCAGGGGAAGGAACCATAACAACTTTCAAACTGCATATCCTCACTATTAAATGGAAAGGAATCCTAGGGGTATTTCTGCTAGGAATCTTGATAAGTCTGCAGAAAGGAAATATCCATTCAGAAGAGAGTGGCAAAAAAAATTGACTAATTGTGAATTTCTAAATAATGCACGTTATTCCTGGGAAAATCCTTAAGTAAGGAATAGATTATACAAAGTAGCAGGTATGTTTGGTATGTGTGTGGCCATGACAGCCACATGGAATGAAAACTACTTAGACCAGGAGCTAAGAAATATCCACATAAAGAAAATCCGGTGCAGTAAGTTGAAGGAGAAAAATATGGGATGTGCTCACATCCCAAGAAATCTTGCTCCAGCAAAGAGACAAAACTCATGGTCAGGGCTAAAATGACTTATACAATATACAGGAAAGACAGAGGTCTCTATGCAAAGATGGAAATGCTGAAATAATTGGATTTCTTTCTGCCACACACACTCCCCCCACCTACCCTCCTTCCCCCCTGCTTGGTTAACTGGGATTTATTTGTTTGAAAAGGAGCTGTATGCTAAGAGTAGCTAAGCTGCAGCCACATAATACACCTAGCAGAAAAAACAGAACAATTTTAAATCAAAGTGAATGATTACATTTCCCATTAGCGGCAATCAGAATCCCCATCTGGGCTGCATGGAAAGCTCGGGCACTGAGAACCAGAGACAGAGCACCGTCGCTGGTGGGAGCGGAGCTCCCTGCGCTGCCCCTCTCCACTTCTGTACTTGAGGCACTGTGAACACATTAATAAACAGCAGCATTTACTCTGCAGTTTGACTCCTAAGAGACCACTCTGCAATTTGCTGCTGTCAATAATATATTAACCACAAGGGGGTTGTAATGACATTTCACATTTGGCACGATATTTTTTTAAAACTGATTTGGGAGAAGGAATTGTATTAGAGGCATATTCAGATGAATGTAATAGCTCCTCTACAACCTTCCATTGTATCTCTTGCATTTTGTGAGCCAAAACAAAAGAGACTGAAACTTTTTATGGCAATAATAACAATAATAATACAAGCTGCATTCTTGCAGTCCCAGTTCAAGGGTTAGTCACTACTCGAGGTCACTTACACCTGCGCTTAAAAGTAAGAAAGCTCAATTTTCTACAGAAGGATCTCCTTTTGGTTTTGTCCACTAAACAAATACTGGGGCAAGGATTTTTGCTGCTGCAGTCCTTCAGTAATTTTGTAAATATATTTCAGACTGAGGCTATAGAAGGATTAAACCAACTGCAGCATTTCCACCTGGTAGGCTTTGAAACTGAAGTGGGAGGGGAAAGACCCAGACAACAAGTGAATTCTGCATATGAAATGATGCATAGTTTAGTTATACTGGATATTGAAGAACACTGGGCAGAGACAACCATATGCTGCAATCATCATTAGCTGACCAGATTCCACAGATAATTCTATTTAAAGAAATTACACTTAAACTGTGTGAAAAGAAAAATACTTTCGCATTCAACACACGTTCTGTGCATATCTAGAGTCACTGCTACTCCTTTGGTAAATAAGGCAAGTTACAAGGCTTTTCCTTACACAGCCTTTCCATTCCTGTTAGTTCTGCAGACCCAACATGGCTAAGGAAGATGAGGAACATGATTCCTACCAACTGCAAAGACCTAAATTCTGCTCTGTATCTCACCTCTATGCTTTCCCTGGAGTTGCAATCATAACACAGTGAGGCAAATTTATGCTGGTTATACACAGAAAGAATTCTCTTGGTTCACTGAGGCTTTGGATCATGAATTGCAGGATGAGCGTACAGTACAATGCAAGATAGGCAACCACAGGAGAAAAAATGTTAGATACAGGCTAGCAAATTTTTAGCAAGCAGGGATTACTGACGTTTTGACTTTTTTAAGATACAACAGACAGATTAACCTATGATTCTAACAAAGTTTTTAGAAGGCAATGTATTTTTGACTCCTAGCAAAGTTACTTGGTCTGGGTGCTGAAGAGTTTTTCTGTTTTTTCTGAGAGGCAAGGAGGACTCGGTCATGAAAATTTTATGAATCTCTTGTTATGACAATCTGAAGTACAAATAGAACTCATGATATCTGTAGGAACCTGTGTCTTAGTGTCTTAGACATGATGTCACTGCCGTTTATAAAGCAGTCATGGAGAATGAGACTGAGTTTTTGTTCTTTTTTTAACATAATCACATATACATTTTTTGTTGCTGTTTCCTACAAATTGGGGCACAACTGTTAAAACAGCATACTTTTTATCATAGTTGGGGGCTGATGTGAGCTACCTACAGGGTAGCGGGGGAGGCAGGCCTCTGCTAGTGGGAAGAAGCAACTCAGATCTTGCATCTGAGGACCATCAGTCCTATTGCAAAAGGTTCAGAATGAAGAATTTACATCTCACTGAACAGCAGGATAAAAATCAACCAATTCATTCATAATTTCCACCTGGCAACCCACTAAGAAAACATGGTATAAAGATACTTTTTTTCATATTAATACGAATTTCTTCTTTCTAAAGAAAACAAGAAATTGATTTGATATTTATGGAATTGTTTCATCTAAGCCCTTTACTGAACAAATATGAGCTTTAGATCTTGTAAATCTGGCTTTCCCTAAGCCTGTTAAAAACACTGACCTGTGAGAGTGGGCATTCTTTGGCTAATGTGCTCTGATTCATCTCTTTGAGCAGTTCCTTTAAGGCATTGCGAACTGTGGCATGGTTCCACTGCTCTGCTGGCAAGTCTTCCAACTTTGAACAACTGTTAAAACAGAAAGCAAAAAGTAGATAGAATCATCACCTTCATAGATGCTTACTCTTTGCATACAAGTGCTATAGACCTTTAAGCAGCGAGCACAACCTTGGAGTTTCCTGCTTAGCCAGCCCGTCAAGGTGTTTCTCCCCTCTTTCCCCTCCCCACCAAGCCCAACTCCCAGAATATGTGTCATTTAACTAAAAGAAAGACAGTACATGGCAGGAATAGCAGCTAATCCTACTATGATATTATATGAGTGCATAACTATTCCCTCTGGGGCCTGGTGGAGAGCAAAGAAACTGCATAAAGCAAGCCCCAGAAATGGCTGGATAAAGCCATCCTCTCCAGACAAAGAAAGATACTCCTGCTGGGATAGAAAAATAAATATATATGCCACACTGTCACTAAGAAAATCACTAAACAGTAAGGGCCCACATTGTGTGGCGGCAAGGCTTTGAGCAGTGAGTCTGAAAAATTAATTTTATTTTACACCAGTTCTTATACTGCCCTCATCGCTGAAGTATCCGAGAGCCTTTCAGAAACACATTAAGCCATATGCCCAACATCTGTCATATGTAGTTCATCCTCACTTTCATTCTACAAGAACTGCGTGTGTAGTGAAGCTTTTGTCTTCATGTGACTTGTGCCTCTTTTAATTTAACAAGCTTATGGTCTGTGTCTACATACAGGGGGACAGACCCGAGAAGCACATCAGAAAGTTGGGAGAAGCTTGTCGTTGCCATTCATGCCTGAGAAACTTAGTGCCCGCTCTCCAATCGGCCTCCGAGGTGGTTCTGCCTTCTGCCTGTACAGCCCGGCTTTACCCTCGGAGTTGAAAGTTCAGTTGTGCTTGAGGAGTTCAAGCAGTCAATGACCATCTTTATCTCAAAGTCACAACAGATAGTCTCAAAGGCTATCTGTTATTTACATGGCATCCAGGCATTCAAGCACTTTGAAGATAAAGAATGAGACCTTGATCTTGGGCTGATACCCTGCGGTAATACAGATGTGACAATAGGCTAGATGGACTCCTGGTAGCTCATACTTTTGAGGAGATGAGTTACTGCACTCCAGTTTTATAGCGGCTACAGGCTCTAGATGCTCTTTTACAACTATGCTGCAGAGATGCAGTCTAGCTGAGAAATGACAACAGTATATAAAACCAAGGAAATGCCTGTTAGTGGGAACTGGAAACCCCAAGCCCCATCAGAGATATAACAGGAAAGAAATGTTGCTGTTTGGGAGGTTAATGTCAGTGAGGCACCAACTACTGCCAAATTCCAAACCGAACTGAACAGTTGGAGGGTATGTACCTGCCACCAAAGGACACAGACACACGTCCCAATAGACCCCTCTTCTGTTCAAGTTGAGCTTCAAAGAATTGTGGGCAAATTATTCCAGGCTGTCTGTTATTTTTGCCTCTTTTCCTCTGACATGTCCTGGCCATAGAGCTACAGCAGTCTGCGTAATGTAGGCTTACCAGCCGGTCTAGAGTATGCCATGCACTGCCAGGGACCTGCCACAACACCTTATGCAGACATCAGTAACTATTTGAGGACTCTCTTGAAGGCCGATAGAGAGAAAGGGGGAGAAAAAGGGGGGGGGGCGGAAATGGAGGGCAAGTAAGTGTAAAAGTGTCAGGAGCTTTTGCTGTTCTAATCAGAACTAGCATTCAGGGAAGGAAAATATTTTCCAAATGCCAAATGGAGCTGCAGTAACACATCCCTTCTTCATCTTCTCGCCTTTTCACTGGGAAGACTACTGGAGAAAAAAGGAAAGTCAACAAGCTCCCCTCCTCCCCATCTCAGCAACTGGCAGTAGAAGACCTGGATTCTCACAATGCAGCCCCTGGAAAAAGGCAAGGAGTTTATTTTTTTTGATACAATAAGGCCTCAGGAATCCATTAAATTAGGGATTGTGGAAAGGTCTGCCTTTAAAGGCCCCATATCTTTCCTTGATTGAGTTTCTGCCCCTCCCCTCTCTGCTGCCATATTGCTACTTCAGAAAACATACAAAATCAGCTGGAACATGCACCAAAAAGCTGCCAGGTGACCCACTCTTCTCTTCATTTTTCTTTTCATTTCATCAAAAGACCAGAAATTAATGAAGACAGGATGTGCTAATCTCTGTAGTAACGCTGTGATCGACAGAGCAGCTCAGAGAATAGAGAAGGACAGATGTTCAGAAACACCCACCTTTGTAATTGGATTTTCAATGTCACAACATGATAGACATCTTGTAGCATGTCGGCTACTGTCGCATCTGGTGCATCAGTCACATAACTGAGAGGGAGGGGATTCCACCTCCCAAGCTTGATTATTCCTGAAAAGAAAACAAAAAATTCATACTTTATATTTTATCGGCCATTTACTAAACCCTTTGATAAGCTTGTTTGTTCACGACATTCAAGATCTGCCTTGAGATTTACTGCAGTCTTGCTCAAAAAGATCTGTTGTACTGACTCCTGAAGCAAACAATGGGGAAGAGTAGGAATAGATTTTTAATTCTTAGCAGAGAGCTGCTGACATGTTCCTGGCTCTTAAATTACTTCAAGGAAGCACAGGAGGCTTCCTCCCTTCACATCTTTCATCATCCCACTAAAGCCTAGTTCTCTAAGTTAGAACAAGCTTTAAATATCCTATAGTCCTGATTTTGCAGTCTACAAAACCCTTCAGTAAATAAATGCATTGGTTTTGACTTGAACAGGAAAATTCCTATGTGTGGGCTTTCAGCACACAGTTACAATCTAAGCATGGTACGATTCCCAGTGTGGATGGATGGCACTGGAAATCCACAAAGTAGGAAGAGTTCACCCCCAGCTACAAGTTGCACTATGCAGACGGTTGCTTTTCTTTGCGAAAAAAACAACTGCAAGCTGCTGACCGCAGATCCAAAATAGCATTTGGGGGGCGGGGGGGAATGCTGTAAGTCCTATTTCTACTTCTGTTCATTCTTTAATAGGGATCATCACCTCTTCTGGATGAGATTGCCACAAAGACTGTAAACTTGGAATGGTAAACCATTTGGTGCAGAGGTATTATTTCTGTTTAGACAATTGCAGAGGGCCCACCCACACCAAAAACAATGACTAATACCCAGGAATGACTTCCAGGAAGACGCCAAACAAAGCAAGCCACAGTGCCATCCTACATAAGCGCAAAGCAGTTCGGCCTTTTTCTGTGCTATTGCAACTACTGCTTTTATTCCCTCCTCCACCGTGTTCCCATTGCCCCACTGTTCTGCTCACATAACTTCTCTCAGCACAGCCCTACAAGACACCAATCACCTTTTCTCCCATTTAAACTGATGCCTTTTGAGGTCTGCTTATATACTTTTTGATCTTCAAAAAGACCATCTGTAAACTTTACTGCCAGAAATACACTAATAGATGAGAAAACTACTTCCTTAACAGGAGCTCTAAGAACTCTCTTTGGGTATCTGGAAGGATGCTGTGATGTCAAGAAACTTCAACTCTCTCCTCCTCACTTTCTACTCCCAGTTCTTCACCAGCTCTGGAACTAATCCAACTGAAATAAATGGCAAAGGCCTTTGATCCTGATCTCCCAAACATGATCTTAAAATAAATACCACCTCTGAAACAGTGAAACAAAGCTTCTTGCACAGAGACAATGACAGAACACAGTGCTTATGAGCCCATGAAATAACTGCTATGGAATATTTTTTTGGTTGAGGAGGAAATAATTTTAGTACAACTCCTTTTCTGTAGCACTTAAATGTTTGCATTTACCACTGACGTATTGCTTTGCAAGGTATTCTATCACCACATACTGAAAGAAGCTCGAAGCGACCTAGTTCATCCTCAGTGGTACAAAATTTCACTGTAACATGCTGGTACAGACAGGCTAATATTTCAAGAGCAGATTAGAAAGCTTTTGGCAAGGGAAGATCTTGTCCAAATGAAACAGAAAGTTAGTAAGTGTTGCTTGATATCCAATGCTTGAAAATGGGACATAAACAGAACAAAAACATTTAAATGATGCACTGTTTCAGTATTAAGATTTAACAATCTGGTGCTGAATATGCTGCAGTATAAATAGTGCCTGGACTCAGATCCAGTAGAGTAACACACAGCACTCATTCACAGCACCGTATGTCTCCAGTGCTGGCTCCTTGAGTCATATTCCACTTGCCAAGAAAAGCTGTTTTTCTTAAGGGGATAGTTTACTTAATGTTATCTCTGGTGACAACAAGAAATGCGTATAGTACAGCATATATTAGTCATGAAATGAGCATCAAGGGTCCACTGAGTGAAATACATGCTGGGAAAACACAGTTTAGCTGCTGACTTCCTTCACCCCCTTCTGCTATATAATAATTTAAAGCAAAATCACCTAAAAATCCAGAAATCTATACCAGCTTCACAGAACACTTGGCTTCCTATGTTTAACCACGCCAAGTTTTCATGTAATTGAAAAAATAAGCATCATATGTGCCCCATAAGTCACATCTAAATTGGTAATATTTTACAAGAAGCTTTATTTTTCATTCAATTAAGGAAAGCACTCAGAGAGCACACCATCTGCAACTGCTCGGGCCTGGCAATGCTGGCGAGAGACAAAGAAACGGTCGGGGGTCACTTACCAGTTACCAAAGGTGTCCCCAAACTAAAAAAAGTTTAAAAGAGAAAACCACAGCGCAGCCACAGTGCACCATGGGAAATACTATGCAAATTGCTCTACAGGAAATGTCTGCTACTACTGGAAGTTAGGTAGATTTTTTTTTTAAATCCTCCTCTACAACTGGAGAGGAAATAGTTTTGGCTGGATTTAGACAAACACAGGTGTTACCATAATGCTCAGTGCCTCTGCACGTTAACACCTGCTGCGAGTCCTTTACTCTGTGTTACAGCACTGCTGATGTGCACTATTTTTTCAGCCGGTGTGATATGACGTGCAAATTTTTTTTTTCCAGAGCACATTAAGCTGGTCCAAATGATAGCCAGAAGCCATGGTTTCCATCCAGCTCCTCAGCAGACTTCACAGGTGGTTTATTTCATGGCACCGACACTACTTAAAGCGACTCTTGGGCTGCATTTGGGAAGATGATGCCAGCTTGTTGAGCAAACGTATTCTCTGCACGCTAGAAGACGTCTCTGAATGAATCCTCAGTAAAATCTGAGTGGACCAAAATTTTCCCCCTAAAAAGGTCCCTTCTCATCCAGGACCGGGCATTTCTACATGTAACAGCAACGCCAAGATGAGAACAGCCTGGTAGCATGGAGTCACTTCCACATACACATTTTTTGTTGTTCCTCCCATTAACTCCAACTGATACAGCTCAGGCCTTTAAAGAAATCACTTCAACTGGCCTGACCGAGCTTTTATCCTACCACAACTGAGACTTAGGAGTGGGGACAGGAATGAGCAAAGGTCACCGAGTTATTAATGAATATACTACTGCTCCAAGAATATCACTCCTCTGTCTGCTCCAGACCTTCTCAAAATTATGTGTGGACAATGCACAGCAGATCAGACTGCTCAGGAAATCCAAAAGCACATCTTTCATGAGTTCACAAAACTCTTCTGTTAATGAGTCTGGTTCTCTTTCCTGTATCGATGATCCTTTGGGACTCTTTTCTGAGTTTTCTGAATGGGAAGTTCAACAGATTTCAAAGCTTGCTCACACTCAAGAAATGGCCATATACTAGCAGAGCTCTCAAGAACTCATCTAGAAATGGTTGAATGCAGCCCAGGCCGGTTAGTCAATTAAAGACAATAAACAGACCAAACAGTTTTCACAAAAGATTTTTTTCTGAAAACACATTTTAGAAGAGATGGTTCTTGAACGCATGTCCTTCTACAGACTGGTCTTTTATTAAGTTTAAGCTTCAGCTTCATCAAAAGACAGAGTAACCTAGTTTTACCTAGTTTTAAATTTGCGTAACTCCCTTTACCCACAAGAGTGCCAGAACACACTAGCGGCAAACTTCTGTGAGCTCGAGTGTCAGGTTCACACATAACAACCACTGCAATTCACCTCTGTCGTTCCACTTAGGCCAATGATGTGCCACCTGCCGGAGTGCTTTCAATTTAGTTTCACTTAAAATGCAGCTCCTTTGGAGAAGAAAGTGATAACCACGCAAGTCTGAGCAGAACAATACATTGAACAGAAGGCTTGACCAGCTACATCATGGCTGACCTCTATATCTAGCAGAACTTGTCACAGGATCTTCATGACCTTTATTTTACAGCACCACCTGAAAGAGTGATGCATCCAAAGCACTGGGACTATTCCTGGGACTTCACCCTAGTGAGATGTGAACTGAATGGATGCACGGCTGGGGCTAAAGCAGACTTCTAGAATAACTATGTTAATCAGGAGCATAATATCAAAAGGCAAAAAGCTGCTTTCCTAGAAAAATACAGCTAAGCTGGCAAACCCTTTTCATTATCATGTAGCTTATACTGTCTCAGAAAATTATTTACCTATACGGGCTAGAAGCCTCATTTGTCTTTGCAAACAGAAAGATAGCCATACAGTACACTCATTCTAAGAATGCCACTTCTGGGGTTGGGGGGTGGGGGGGGAGCGGAATCTCAATCATAGCCTAGCTATGTCACTTCTTGGTCATAAACAGAATGAAGTCCAGGTCCTGCATCTCCCAGTCACCTGCACAGTTAACTTTTTATCTGGAGAGTCCCACGGGGAATTCCTGGGACATCTCATGGACACTTCAATACATTGCTACTGTAAAATCAAACTCTTAAAATGGGGCGTTTTCCAAATTCCTTTTTGCAGCTAAACAGAGCAAACAGGACCAGAACACGCCTCGTGTGGTCACTGGCTCCCTTCACAAACTATCCCCTGCTCCCACCACGGCTAGATTCCTGATTTCACCTTTCACAATTTATGAGCACATCTTAAATGGATACCTGTAGGTGGGTCACACAGGATTAATGCAACTTATTTAAAATGCTAATCCGCTAGGGTTAAAATTAAGACACGGGATCAAACGAAGGACATTTTGGAAGTTCCTATTAGTATCACCACCACCCACCTCAACATTTTTCTGGAGACAGCTACAAAATGAATCATGAGT
>NW_008824035.1:2212558-2221021 GCF_000699105.1 Pygoscelis adeliae
GGAATTTTGTGTTCTTTGGCTAAAGAGGAAAAGAAGGATAGCAGAGAATATCGATTCCTTACCAAACATTGTTAAGAAAAGATCTTGTCAACACTAAGCAGACAAACCATTTGAATCCCTGATGCACAACACCAAAACCTCTCATTTTCTACAGCAGAAGCAAATGTGACCTGCTGAGATTCATATAGGGTGAGTTATTAAAGCAGACAATTGCTCTCCTTGTGGATTGACGGACACAGTCAGGCTGGAAACTGGAGAAGTGCAAAGCTTGTTTCTTACACTACAGCGCCATGTTCACTAACGCCGCGTCAGCACTGTCGCAGGCTGTGGCAGAACAAGTTACATACAGCTCAGGCAAGAACACATGCCTGTACAGTCAGACACGGCAAACAGTACGGAGTTGATGTGAGCAGTGCCCAGCCCAGCATAAGATCTCCTGGGCTTTATTCACCCCTTCCAAATGTTTTGAGCAAATTTGATTCTGCGGAGTTATACCGGACCAGAGCCATGCCTCTCATGGCTGTGGCTGTCCCAGAGCTGTACTAGATACCCTAGAGTTCACTTCCCTGTGTCACAGGATCACAGCCTGAGAGTGTTCGACCGCAAACACAAGGCTGGGCGAAGAACGCAACTGTCGTTTGCTGCCGTGCTGTGAGTTCAAATAGTTTTGTTTAAACATCTTACTTTTTAACAGCAGCTCTTATCAACACACAACAGAAACCCAGGAGAAACTGCAGATTAGTGTTAGCACCCAAATGCTTTTGATTGCCTTTACAACTCCAAATTAAAGACCTCAATGAAACACTCAATAAAACCCCCGCTTCCAGGACAATCAAGCCATTTATCTATCAGCCACTACTGTCAGGGCCCCCCTACAAGATGGGTAGGCTCTTGTGACGTTGATTGCATCTGTTTATCCTCTCCAGAGACGTCTTGTCCCTATGCTATAGCATGTAATTTTCCTTTGTTCAGCTGTGCTTTGTTACAGAAATTAAAAACTGCCTGTCCCATGTAATAAGTATATAGAATTATTTATCCATAAATCAGTTTGCAGGAAATCACTACCCTGCAATACATAGTAACTCAGCCCGTGCTTCTAACCTGTGCCCTGGCTGTAGTATATCATCAAATTGTGACAACATAAAGGCATAATTTGTAGTTATTATTGTTAATCCAGCAAAGGGAATGATTTTTCAAGCAGAAAAGAGAAAAAAGCAACAGGAACAATTAAAAAAAAACCCTGATTATATTAATTTTTGTATTATATTATTGAGCTGCCTTTTCTAGCTCTTATGGCAATTTAAAAAATATTATACTGTCTTTGCCCATCATTGTAAGGGTACCCTTATTATTCTATTGAATTTCAACCAGTGACATACTGGGGTAATAAATGGGAAAAATAATCAGCATAATCCTTCCCTGCACTTCTAAAGCACCTTTCATCAGAGGATCCCAAAGCACTTTAAAAACATTAATTAATTAAGCTTCATAACATCCCTATGAGGTAGACTGTATTACGCCAATTGACATATCTGTGATTTAGCGATTGAAAGCACACAATGAACATAATCCTATGTTTATGCCAATACAAAAGAATCCCCCTCCTTTCTCATTTCAGTCCATAATAAATAATTCAGTGAGAGAACAGGAATAAACTGTGTGATTACAGTGTGATGGACACATCCACAAATCAACAGGAACACCCACACTCCTTGAATGATGAACACTCCACCCCAGCTTGTGAGACTTGTGCAACTTCAGGGCTCTTCACAAAAGGGTGACCTTCACCCAAGGGGAAGGCACAGCTGAGCTACCCGAAGCTCTGGCAGTGCAAAGCCCCTTGTACTGCTGTCTTTGCTTACTGCTGTTTTAAAACGCTGTCATAAACTATGTGTACCAACAGTGGTTTACAGAATGAAATTTTGTGGTACAACAACGCATCTATGAGCTGGTCAGTTTAAACACTCGCATCTAGCCTTTCAGATCTGTATCAATATGCAGACTTTAATATAGACTATGTATTTAGACCATTATATATTTACATGATTATATATTAAAATGTTTATAGAAACATGGATGTGAGTAACTGTCAATAGAAAGACTGTTGGCGTTACAAGGTTTAACTGAACTTCAGAGTACTTTCACAGATGAAAATCACTTTGATATATGAAGCTTGGTTTGAGTTTTTAATTTTTTGAATGCTAGTATTGCCCATTCCTTTCCTCCAGCATGACTGTACTCAAGTATTTGACTTAAATAACATACACCAAACAGTTTGATGCCTTGTAATTCTACATATCGGGTTTACGTTTTACTGTAAAAAGATTGTGGCTCTTGTAATAGATGCTGCTTCACATTTGGGAAACGTTATGTGAGGACCCTGACTTTTATTAGATTAATTTAATATAGGCACTAAGTTACTAGACTAAATTAATAAAGATCTTCTTAAGAAAAAAAAAAGAGGGGGAGAGAGAACAGAATGAACCCACAAATTTAATAAAATTTTCTGAAGCTTGTTATTTTGGAAGTCTTTATTTAATTTTCCAACCCCCTATTCTGTTTGAAAAAACAGCCAATAATTGGTAAGGAAACAGAAGGGAAAAAAAAGGTTGATGTTATTTACTTCAGGGGATTATTTTTACAACTGTTATATGATAGTACAGGGATACCACAAATAAATAGAAGGGTGAGGAAGCACAGGAGGTACAAAATATTACAAAAAAAGTGTTTTTTACATTTCTCTGTATTACTTTTAAAACTCTTAACTCCATTGAGGAAAACCACATTTAGCCCTGCATAACATCTCTCTTTTGGCATTTTTGGGAAGTCTGCACTTACCTTGGACAGCAAGAAGTAACACATTAATAAAGAGAGAGAAGTCCTCTTTTTCTCTCTCTTGTCTGAGAGAGGGAACCACTCCTCTAAGCATCAACTTCCACGGCATGAAAACGAAGTCTTTTCAGTCATGAAAACTCACGACAGAAAGGCTACTGCATCCAGGATACTAAGCAGCTCTTAGCAGTTGACCTTCATAACCCTGTCAGCCTGGAGCTCAGCTTTACCCTCCACCAGGGTGTTCTCTCCTCAGAGGCACCATCACACCGGGTCTACTCTTCTCAGCAGTATTATTCACTAGCCCCACTGCTCACAGGGTTGCAGCACCCGCTCCTTCACTAACATCACCCCCACATAAAGCCCGAAGCATGGTACTCTCCCCATTTTTGCATGAAATTACTGTCTTTTCAGCAACCTCTACTCTTATGGTAAGATCCTTCCCAGCTCAATCCTGGGAACGCTTGAGCTTGCTCAGCTGCACAGGAGCAAAGGCTGTGCCTCCTCCCAGGGAGCACTGGCTGCTGAACACCTTTGAAATCCAGACCAGTAGTGTCACAACTCAGCCTATTCCCTGATCAAAGAGCTTCCTTAGCTGTTCCCATGCCTGGAGGTTTGCTTTGCCATCCTAAAACCGTTGCTGTTCCTTTTGCTTTGGACAGCAGCTGCCTTTGAGTCTCAGGCTCCCTGGCAAAACACTGCCTGCTTCTCTGCCATCCCCCAGCCTGGCACTGGGACCACAGCTCCTGTCTATAATTTAGTGCCTCCCAGAGAGCCAACATAGGCAGATACTGCTAGTGGGGACCTGTAACGTGGTTCCACCTCAGCCTTACAGGCTGAAAATTGGGGCTTTAGTGTATTTGCCTCAGTTGCTAAGAAACATGAATGCAAGTGTACTCAACAGGTGTTGCTTTTCTCCACTGCACGTTTCTTTAACAGCCACAAATGATGCCTGGATCATCTTGCCCCAAATTCTGGACTCGGTGACTGTATTGCCACCTCATGACCTACAAGGGGCTGCGCATCAGTAAAAGGACCAGAACTTTACACAAACATTTGCTTTCCAACCTCCTTTGTCAGCTTCCTGCCAGCCCAACACCACCGACACAACCTGCCTCACGACACCACCAGCAAGAACAAGGCATCTGAGCGGACAGCCTTTGGTCCCCACCCTCCAGAAGCCTTTCTTGGATTTTATATCGTGATGTTTTCAAACGGAGAAGAGAGGGAGAGGCAAAAGATGGTTTCCTTCTTTGGGAAAAAACCTGTATCTGTTTTTAAAAAGATGCCAGTGCCCCAAACTCCTTCAATTCACCCAGCTTCAATGCTCGCCTATAAGCTTCACATGGAAAGACAGCCCACTGAGCAGGAAAAAAGCACAATAACATGGCATTGCAACTGAATACATAAAACACATTTTAAAGGTTATAAAACAGCATTGCTAATAGGACATTGTAGAGGCTAATAGGCTTAGAATTAAGCCTACGGACATTGTTTGGCCTTGTATGAATCTGAATATCCTGCCTACTCACAGTAACACAGCTACAGAGAGCATGGAAAGTCTGGCTCAGACTGCAGACAACAGTAGCCAACTATCTTTGTGTTGAGTCAACTGTAAGTAGATTTGAAAATTCATGGGTCTCAAGTCCGAAGAAAAATAAGGACACACAGCATGCTGTGCTGCACAAACCAAGCCCTAAAATGAATGCAGATCCATATTTTGGCCTATGTAGTTTAACAGCTTAATCTCTTTAGTTTAAGATTTGTGTCTTTTGGGGTTTTCCTTACACTGTATAAAGACTAGCAGAACGTTTTTTCACTAAATTACTACTTTTGGCTTGCCTTCTGTCTTTTCTTTCCTCCCACCAGACATTCAGTTCTTGACTTCCATGAAAAAAACCAACATGAACAACTGAAGAACTAGTAGAACAGCATCTAACTAGCAGGATAGAAAAGCATGTATTGCTGAGGAAAGAGAGGGATTGAGGACTTTGCTGAAAACCCCAAACAACAACTGCTTCCACTAATTCAAGATTAATGCAATATGTGAAGATACGGTTGCTGTTACCTCTGCAATTTGACTCAGAAGTCCTTTGCTCTCTGTAGCTGCATTACTGTAAGAGCATATCCAGATCCATACAAGACCAAACAATGTCCATAGGCTTGATCCTGGTATCTTTAACGACATTCAGTTAAGAACTAGATCCACCATGAAGCAGCTAACAAAGGAGGTAAGACTTGTATTCTAGCATTTTTATATTAAAAAATTATAAGGAAGCAAAATTATCCATATGTAAATGTGCATGCACACATATATTTAAGAATATGCAATAGATGAAAGACTGTGGGTTTGTTTATCTTTAGGCTCAGGTCTCCCTCATAGCTCACAAATGGGTAAAAGGCAAAGGATCAAACCTTACCCTTCCCTTACAAATTGATCTACTAGAGAGAGACAGAGAATAGTATCTTTAAGGTCGCAGTATTTCTTTTCAAAATACATTCTAACAATTCTAGTCCCTAAATTGGGCAGCATTGTAAATTCAGATATATTCAATTAAATTCAATATGAATTTTTCCTTCACTGCCACTCATTTCAGTTGATTACCTGATTCTCAGGTTCCTCATCTCCCTCTTTTCTTGCAAGGAGGAGCAAAACCATTCTGCATTTCTGACAAGTCTAAATAAAGCTTTGCTGGTTACTGAACTATGCTACATTTCCTATCAAGAGAAAACAAAGGAGAAAAAAAAAGACTGTAGTTCACCACTAGAGGAGATGACTCAGAGCAAGCAGGAACTGTTACCAGACTCAGAAAAAACAGTTTTCCCTTGTACCGTTGATGAGCCCACATTATGCTGAGATGAACCCATCTCAGATTTGTTTTCTTAGCCCACATCTTCCTAGAACTGAACGTATTTCCTTACAAAGCCACCAGATCCTTTTTGGATCCCGTTAGCATTTTCATCTTCACGTTAGTCAGTTTGCAAATGAAAGACTGAAAGATAGAAAGACAGAAAGAACTATTTTTTTTAATCTGAATGATAATTTTCTGTGCACATGGCAAAGACTGGAAAGAGTTATTCAACTTTTGGATCTGGAGGCTTGCAGCACACGCACATCATGTTTTGAAGCGTTTCCAGAAGTTTACTGCTTCTTTACGTAGCAGCTAAGATTCTCATGTAATCACAGGATAGAGAAGCTGTGGAGATGCTATGAAGAAAATTAACTCTATCCCAGTCAAAACCAGTACTGGAGTTTAATGGACACCATCAGACACTGCAAGACTAAAGTAAGTCTCAAGCATTGGTGGCACTGCAAACACCCTCATGAGATGCTGGAGAGCTCTAGTACCTCCTGAGGTCCATGCCGCAGTAAGTAGCTCACAGTGCTTCACAACCCACCAAGCTGGAATCTTGGTGGGTTGTGAAGCACTGTGCACACCACAGCAGCACACACCAGCACTCTCAGGCCTCGTTTTCTTTGTGGCCCTGCAGACACCTTAAGAGATGGGTTACCGCAACAGCCCCAGTGATGGCTCTTCTGGTGAAAGAAACTGTTGTTTGATACCAGCACTCCTGTACTAAACCAGTTTCTGTACCAGAACTCCATTCCTCCAGAGCTCAGTGCTCTCACCACTTCTTTCTCTTTCCTGAACTATGTCTCACATTCAAATGCAAAGAGCTAAAAAATCCCCCATGCTGATATTTCAAGAAAAAAGGGAGGAAAGACTGTCATTTCTAATCATCTCCCAAAGCCCCAGGTGTCTCGGGCCCACATACGCACGGCTTCTACATGAATGTAAGCAGAAAAGGAATCCAGAGGCTCAATCACAGTTCTGGGGAATATTGTTAAATAAAGATACAATGGGATGATGCCTTATTCCAAACATGGTACCAATACTGGAAGATCTCTGGAATCTACCAAAGATGCATTTCACCATAAGGTACAACCTATACTGCTGCCAGCATTCTCCTCTGTACCACAAATACACAGTAATTGACTGGGGATTTCAACTAATAACATCATAGTAAAGGAGATAATAAGATATATATAACAGTACTTCCCGAAGTCTTACGTAGGAAGATGAAGACACTGCATGCACATGCGCTCCCGAAAGAATAGGCAGAACGACCCCCCAGTAATCCAAACGTATTCTCTTCTCCTTACTCGCACAGGGAACCAGAGTAAACCTCAGCACTGAGGGAGCACTACCAGCACAACAAGCACAACACAAAGAGGTGGCTTTGGGAGGTTTATCGTTTTCTCAATCTGATTGATTTCAAAGGTCACCCTGGAGGAAAAGCCTCAATCTGGTTTCTGCCGACACAGTCATTTCCCACAGCCAATAACTATTCCCTGCTCTTGGCACTCACTCAGGTGGTGGGATGTGGGTTGCACTGTGGGTATCTGCATCTTAATGAAAGTCTATTTTACTCCCCCAAAGTCAGTTGTTCATTTGGAGACATGGAGTATTATTGGTTGTTTCATACTGCAGGTCTTAAGACAGGTATAAACTGCAAAGAAATAGAGATTTTCTGAGTAAGTAGAAACTTTATTACTAAATAATTATCCCAAAAGTCTGAGATGCCTAAAATACTAAAATAATTCAGACTTCAAAACCATTTGAAATGTCTTCTTTTTCTAATCGGTTAAAAAAAAAGGAGGAAAAAACAAAGAGTATACGGAGTAAAGAGGTGATGCAGCACACCCACCACATGGGATGCTTCAGCACTTCTTCAGGTCCATAGCTCTCTGAGTAGAGGCAGTTCAGCTTTTCTGCCTGCCTTTTTGATCAGCAGCATTCTAGGCGAGGACCAAACATCATCATAATGCATATCCACCTGGAAAAATCCACTGCCACAGAAACACCCTCCTTTCTCCACTTTACATTTGAGTTTATGGTGGATGAAAATCCAGTCAGAGGAGCCTATCAGCATTAAAACAGCTCTCATGTTCCCGAGGTGATGGACCTGGTTTACAGTTTATCGCAGAATAACTCATTTGAAGAGCTCATGCAATAAGGGTCCCAGTCAGTGTGACCAGGCACCACTGTGGTGTAGATGTAAAAGGTCAAAGTCACACCATTAAAATTGTAATCTAGGGGAATAATCTTAAATATTAAATAAAATGGATGAATTATGGATGAATCTAAAATATTTTCTGAGAAACGGCTTCCTTTAGATACACTGTTCTAGACTAAAAATGTTGCTCTCATGAAATTTGAGAAGTTGTTCAATAAAGTTCTGCTGAAAATGATGTTCTACCCAGTCTTCACAATCAGGAGTAATTTTACTGCTGGTAGCCCAAAATATTGGCCTCTCTGTTACCTCCTTTACCTACTCTGAGGTGAAATGCTTTTCATTGCATGCCCAAAGAATGGAACCGAAAACCTGGAGGCCCCTCATCTGGAAATGTCTAAAGAACACTGTTAATTCATAGAAACTAAGATAACAGCTTGTAATGGAAATACTCTGTCTTTAGGCTGTGCTAACGTAAGCTCTTTACAAACAGCAATGAAATGGAGGTACCAATTTCAAGACATTAAGGACTTAAGCCAGCTTTTACCCAGGTACATAGTATACGAAAGGCTTCATATTCCATTAGCTGTCGTGTGCCTGCATGTGCCCTGTTTA
>NW_008824035.1:2221088-2232539 GCF_000699105.1 Pygoscelis adeliae
AGCATCTTTTGAGTAATTTTTATATTGAAGGAAAAAATTAGCAAATGTAATGAAATGTCACAACTAAAACTTTAGAGCGATCGTGGTAGAACTGCAAAATTATGCTATTATCATGGCTGAGGTGTTTTCTGCCAGTAGGGGAAAGGGAATTTGCAGTGCTGTATCTCACGAGAGACAGGTAGACTTGACAGGCTGATGGGCAAGAATGATGCACACTCTCCCTCGGCCTCAGTGAGACAGCAGAACCCTCCACCAACAACTGCCCCAGACAGAAAATGGTCTGAACCTTGTTGCCAGCCCTTTAGGTCTCCTTCTGTACAAAGAAAATAGTTTTAATTTTTACAAATAAATGAATAGGTTTTCTTTCCTGCTAAAATAGAGCTCAGACTCATCACAGTCCATAAGATGCTTTCAACCCTGGCTGAGAATCCCTCGTGGCAAGTGGCTCTGCTGCTCAGTGCTTGCTCGCTCACCCACCCACCCGGGGCCACATCACTGTCACCTTCCTCCTCCCACCCACGTCACGCTGCTCCCAGCTCTGAATGACAGCCAGCCTCCTCCCAGCTCTACAGGAATAAATCTCCAGACCACAAACCTCTAATATCCCCTCCTCCTACCCCCCCAAGGCAACGACCTACACTCTATTTAGCTTGAGTCATGACTTTTCTTCCCATCTTCTTACCATGCACGTTACCCAAATTCATAAACAAGAGGAAGAGGAGATCACTAGAGACTGCCATGGGTCTAGTCTACTGGGATGAGCGAGGGATGCCTGCTCCACAAGAGCCGTGCCCAAGGGTACCCACCACCAGGCATGCTCACTCAGCCTGTACAGCGAAAACACAAAGGTGCAAGCTCCCAGGGCAGGGCGAAGCTACCCTTGTAGTGGAGAAAGGACCACGGCAGGCAGGCACGGCGATCTCTGCCAGTCACATTCGCACCTCAGCATTAGCTTTCCTCATGGTGCACATATGGGCTACGCATTTAACTGGCCGGCTGCACAGACCCATCTCTCCCAGCAGTCAAGGAGAAAAAAAGATTTCATTTTTCCACTAAAATAACCTACTTTACTGCCAGAGCAAATCTTTTTTCCTATAGTCTCTTCTGGATCAGTTTTCATGTACACATTATTAAATATTCAATGGAATAACTCTTTCTAAATAACATGTAGAATACCTTTTAAGTGGCTGCAAATATTATATGCTTAGCCACATAATGGGAGAGAACAGATCAGTCAGTTTAAATCATGCTCCCCTTACTGATTTTCACAGCAAAAGTAGTAAAGTATTTGTAGGGAGCTGATAAAATAAAATGCGAAGTGAATTTAAATTAAAGGGAAAAAATAAAACACTTACTTTAAGGGACTAACACTTTTCCCCCTTCCTGCATATAAAGATATGTCTATCTGTATTAATTCTGGACACTATACAGTTGATATATATGTACGTATGTAAATTTAGACACAAATAGGCAGCATGTTGGTATAACTAAGAAATTAAAAATGCAAGAAGAAAAAAAAAATTGAAAAAAAAATTTTTTTCAGGTCTTTCTCCTAGTAATGCCAGAAAATTCTTTGTATGTCATGTTGAGGTTTGAACACTACTAGTCATTCTCTGATGATATTTAGATGAGAAGCCTTCAACTATACAGTCGGTAAAGTAATTATTTCTATTGAAGAAAATTATCTTCAATCCTTTTGTTCATCAAATCACCACCAAAAGACGACATTTTTTCCTGAATATTCCCTGTGTAACACAGATTAGTAGACTGTGGAAGTAACAGATATTTTGCTTCAGTGGATAAAAATCAGGGGATAAAAAGAGGGGGGGAAATCAGTTCATGAAACCACAACTTGCATAACTGGTTTTGCTTAAATGAAAAACAAATCAACTGATCATTTCCTGGCAGATGAAGCATTACATTAAAACAGAATTTAAGAATTTTATTCTTAATTATTTAGCCCTATCCTTACTCCCTATCACTCTATTCCCTTTTTATTTAAAAACTTGTTTTTAAAGCAGCTAAATTTTGAAGGAGAAATTCTGTCTCAAACTAGAAAAAGTTGAAACAGGAAAATCTCAAAACCAGATCACCTAAAAAAGACATATTTTTAAATCCCATGCCCATGCCTTCTCTGCTGTTTAACTTTCTCTCCCAGCAAAACTATTCAATGAATTTGATAAGACTACTAATATATTTGTTTAATCCCCCAGCCCCAGCCCTCCACGGACAGCTTTTATGTGGATTTGTTAATTGTCAGAGCAGCGGCGTAGCCCTGGTGGGTGAGTTTCCCAGGTGAGGGCTGAGCCCTCATGAATCCAAGTTCATCACTCGCCACATTGCTAATGAGACAAGTGCAGCCCAACACGAGGTTAATTGTCAGAAGCAATAATCTAAATTAAACTGGCCAACATTCAAGTAAAAGGTACCATTTAAAATATCCTTTTCAAATGAAAGCATTCTCAGGAGTTTATTTGCCTACTCAGTATAGAATTCCAAGTTTTAAAAAAACCCTTCCTCTTCCCCTCTGAGGAACCAAAGTAATTATTTTTAATACAGTGACATATGTTAGACAAAAGTATTAAGGAGGGGGCTTCATTCCACTCCAAGTCTCCACGGAATTTTCCCTTATGTGATCACACATCTGAGCTCAGATTTTAACCCAAGCGATGAAGATTTTTTGAAATAACGGCTATTAGCTGATGAGAAATCCTTTCACAAATAATCCCGAAACATGGAAGAGCTGGTGTGATGTTCCCAGCACTGAGAAGTATAATTAAAACAATATGGGGAATAAAAAAAAAAAAAAGCAAGAGTTCACAAAAACATTTGAGAAATGGCTCAAGTCAACTCAAAGCTCACTTGGTTTTGGCTGGGACTCCGGGCTCACGACAGCTTCAGCCTGCCAAAACAAATACAACCACCCATTTCTTCCCAATGCTTTCACCCAGGGAGGGACCTGCTCCTTTGCTTTCCCCTGCTATGATAATGACATGCCTGCTAGGATCTGATTGGGGTTCATATCCCTGCCTGCCTTTGAAACAATTATTATTCTGTTAATTGTGAGAAGAAAAGGACTTAAGTGGCACCTCGGACTGAGATAATAACCAATAGCTTCCAGATAATTGTTATGTGCTGTAATTAAAATAATGCACATCATTTAGGCAAAAAGTTTAAAAATACCTTGGGGGAAAGTAGCTCGGGATATAATTCCACACAGGGAATCTGTATAATTTTGGTTGTAACCACAAAGGAAAAATGTAGAATTTAAGATAGAAATTATTCATTTACCATGCAGAGTTAGTATAAAAAAGTGTATTCATCTAATAAGAATGAATGTTGTGGGAGTAGTTACAATGTTTTATGCATATGTTTACCCATAAGGAATGACTGCAACATGTACGGAAAAGCAGTTTTCAATTAACCTTTTTTTATATTTTTAAAATTATTTGATTCTTTGTCACTTTTATTAAGATAAGAAAAGCTGGTAAGTGGATACAAAGCTCCATTTCAAAGCACTCAGTCATCTATACTGAATCTCTGCACTAGTGACAATCAGAATACCCTGGGTTTCAAACCTCCTTAATTTTAGCCTTGAACATGAGATCATATTAACTCAGGTAACACAGTGAAAAACCTCTCAGCTGAATAACGATAAACGTAACAAGAAAGAATAATGCTGCACAAAACACTAGGAAAGACAGTGGATTCAAGTAAGTAATATTAAATGAGAAAAAACTTGGCTCAGCTTTTAATGATATTCCACAAGAAGTGCCTTTCTTTTTCTAACACAAAGTTGAACTCTTGAATCACTACAAATGCCTTAGTCTAAGAGGTAGCTGGCAAACACGGTGGCACGAAAAGCATCTTGAATTAGACTTGGCCAGTTCCAGATGAGCATGCTGACTTGAGCTAGTTATAAACATTTTTACATTTCTCTTTTTTTTTAATTCTCATTTGGGAAGCTGCTGGTCCCTCTCCCAAACAGATCAAATTCAATCCACAACACAGAAGCTTTGTTACATTCCATTCCATTCCTTGGATGCATTGGACACTCTACTGCCTACTCAGGAACCCAATGGGAACGTACAAAATGACACTCCCAATGCACTAAAATTAACTCTGGAAATTCGACAGAAGCACATATTTACCCTTGTTCACCAGCACAACCAACTGCAGCAAGCTGTACTAGTAGCACACTCAAAGATGACTTCTTGAAGACAAATAGGCAGTGGCAAAACTGAGAAGACTCAAGAGTTCCTGAACGTTGATGTAGGTATTAATCCTAGACTACTGCCATGTTCTTGCTGTCTGGTTCTTAATGTGCACACAAAAGCAAACAGCAGATGGTCAATTCATAAGACCGGCAATACTGGCATAATCAATACAGAGTCAGTGACCTGTGCCCACATTCAGCCAACCAGAGGCTGACTGATCAACTGAGATCAACTGAGCAAAGACCAAAGATGCTTGGAGAACACCTGAAGAAAGGACTTCATTCACCGGGTCAACTGAGTAAGGCTCTTCATGGTCCAAGGTAACGCATTTACAAAAAACATTTTTCATTTCTCTTCATATATAGTGGTTTGATCTCTTTCTCCTTGTAAATCTGAATTTCTCTTTCAGATGTGGGAAGTGGGCATTTTAGTCTTCACTTTTCCTCAAACTTTATCAAAGGGTCATAACATAGTCCCACTTAAAAATGTAAGGAAATACTCTAATGAATAACTATTATAGATGTAAAGATACAGAACTGCCTGTTTTCAGCATTAAAAGCAAAAAATATTTCCAAGCAGCTTTTCTAATTGCACTAAAAATATGCTAGGCAGCATCCAGTTTATCAGTTCTGTTTCTGAAGTGGACTCTTCATCCTTTCATTGGAAATTTGAAGAAGGACTCAACTACAGTAAGGTCAGAGGCGTTAAGCAGTCAGGACACAGGGAAAAAAATAAGGCAAGCAACATAAAACAGCCTTGGTTTTTTTCTTTTTCTTCCAAAGGAAGAAATGTACCATAGAAGTCTCCTACCTGCCTGACACTTTGCACCTCCAGCAGTCAAGGAGCAAAAGGCACATTAGACAGCTGTAGGACTCCTATCTGGAAGAAGCCTAATGTTTCCTGTCCCAATCAAAGGCACTGATCCCAACAGGGCAAGCTATCAAGCAGCTACTTGGGCCAGATTGGTGAGGTTGAAGTTATTTACTTCTGTCAATTGAAGTCCAAACTGTAAATGCTTATTCAGTCTTCTTACAGCTTTAGCAACTCAAGCATGCAGGACGATGACCACCTTTGCAGGGCTAAGCTGCAGTTTACCACTAGTTAGAATTAAATAAAAGCAGAAAGACAGATTTGGAAAACCTAAAGCACTTCCAAAAAATTACACTCTGCTCCAAGACCTAACACAGTAATAGACTCTCACAGGAATAGCTATTTCCCTGGCAAGATAGTGCAATAATGCAATTACTGCCATTTAATTAATTTATATTCTCAAAATCTGTCTCCTTACAATTTCTAAGTATTTCGCTTTAACATCAAAATAGGATTTTCTGCCCCGGTTTGCCATAGCAACCCCTGCAACAAATGGCAGTTCTCCATATAAAGGGGGGCTCTTTCAGCATGCATGCACAGTTTCGTATGGTTTGTTTTAAAGCGGGTCAGAGCACAATGGACCTTTTCTACCGTGTGGGATTGAACACCAAGAAATCTCACTTCAAGGGCTGCCACGCTCCTCTGCAAAATGAAATGACACTGCTGCTAAGTCTGGATGTAATTACAGATATGAAAGGATGGCTGTGAAAGTTTGCTTGTATCTTTCTCGCCCTCCTATACTATAGATGTATTTGCCATACAGCTGTTAACATCCTGAACAAGTAACATACAGCAGACTTAACATTTCCTTTCATTTTATTTAAGTGTTAGTATACAGTGGTGGCTGTTAAAGCACGTTTACCACTAAAGAATGAGACCTTTGTCTGTCTCTATTGCAGGCAGAGCTCTCCCCTGCCTGCCGGTGCAGCCCCGGGGCAAAAGATATACCGGGAAGCCTTGACCTCCAGCCCAACAAGGACACTTAGTAGGGCTTAGGGTAATCCCGACTCCTCCTTGCTCATTCAGTTTCTCGAGCTGTTTGAAGCAATCATTACCAACTCAGCTACATTTTGTGGTCGTATTATAAAATGAATCATTGTTCAACAGTCCAAGATTGCTAAACTCATTTTATGTGTGGTTTAGAGTCGAGTCGTTGGTTGCTCAGACCCCTCAGAGTTGTACTCCCTCCAGTCTAGTCGCAGCGGGGAAAGCGCTCGTCCTTGGCACTAGTCCAAACATAGGATGGTGTAACAGAGCAGAATTTGGCCTTTAGTGCTTGTTCTCACAAGCTCTCCATGAGCTAGCCAAGATTTTTTCAGCCACTTCCTTCTGAGGAGCTTTTACCTCAGAGAGTCTGTAGCTTTTGTGCAGTCTTAACACGATGACTTCTGGGAATTGAAATATCTACCGCTCCTTTTGAGGTACTCTGATTACACCCTCCCAAGTGTAACTTCTCACTACATGTTCCTATAGGCACAACTTCTGTTTTAAGAGAGCCTGTGGAATATTTGATGTTGGGATTTGGTAGGAGTGAATGAATGCTCCATTATTCACCCTGGTGGTACAGCAGTGGTTGCTCTGAAGTTTTACAATGCAGCGTATTGCTGTAATGACATCATATGACATCATAAATCTCCTACGATTTCTAAAGCTTCTGATGAATGTTCCTACATAACTACCTTGTTAATAAATGAAAAAAAAAAAGTTAATCAAAGAAAAATCTTGTGCATTTGTGCACTATTTAAAAGTCTACAGACAAGTAATAACCACCTATGCTTTAAAAACAAAACTCTTTACCATAAGTTCCAAAGGAAAGAAGGCACCACCTTGATTTATGGATGCAGTTAGACAGGCGACCCTGCTTTTACATGAAAACCTCACAAAGAAAGCTCCTCTGCAAAAAAATATGAATCTTAATTTCAAGTAATATTTCTCACAAGTTTTCTGAAAACAAAAAGTTACTGTATTTTTCTTATTACATCCAAGTGTTTACGATATTTCAACCACAAATAGTCCAAATTAACAAATATTTTCCCCTTTTAAAACCTTCCTACATACACATACAGATTAGTCAAGCTAAAGACCAACTCCTCAGTCCTTGCCAAAAAGGTGGATATTTGCCATCTCCACCTTCAGTCAAACACACACACAGACACTCCCCCCCCCCCAAAGCAACACCATAGCCTACTGTAAGCCTCCTAACCTCAGGCTTCATGTGTCTCCCTACTCTCTGCAGCTTTCTCCTTCCTCTGGTCTTAGGAAAAGTACTTGAAACCAGGTCAAATCTTACATATGTTAAAACAAACATGCCTCCCCACTTTCAGTCTCAGAGCTCCCACGCTTCTGTCCTCTGAGGACACAGGTCATCTTTCTCCATGACTCTGCAGAGGTAGAAGGATTCCTACAAGTAATTTCTATTTTGTTGTCCCAGTGTAAGTCACTGTGTCTCAGGTATTCACATAAGCCAGCAAGAACCTAAACACAAGCTTCTACAATGTATTATAAAAAATAATCAAATTACTCTGAAGATCATTAAACAAAAAATATCCTGCAAGTGGATGGCTTTCATATAAGGAAAAACGTTCTCTAGTAAAATGGCTTTGGCCTATCCCTCCTGTAGCTAAATAACTCACTCCAGAATAGCTGTATTGAGTTTGTTTTTCCATATTAGGACACAGCTGAAAAATGACGTGGATGGAACACCCCAAACAAGCTCTTTGCAAACAATCAACAGTGGTTACTGATCCTATAGATAAACATATCTGAAGCTGTGTTACCTATGCTCCCGGCCTGCCTCCCAACAGATTATTTACTTCTTCACATAAAACAAGTTTGAAATGTAGCTTGAGATACGTCTGGAAATAAAACCCATGTTTCAACCTCTGTCCTCAATTGCATCAGTGGAAATCAAAAACCCCACTGACTTCAGAAGCATTTGACTTTATTTACACTGCTGTAACTTAAAACATGGCTTATTTTCTTGTAAAGAATCCCTTGTTGAAGCTACAGCACTGACAATTATGAACACTAACAGCATTGCGTGTGCTGATTTTGCACTCTACATCACACAACTGGCTGCCCGTTTAACTTCTGCATTTCACTTAGCCTTCACACTGAGACAAACCTTCCTAGTTCCATTTTTGGCCTTACTACAGTAGTACCAGAACACTGCATTTAAGTTTCCACCATTGCAAGGAGTATTTGACTCTGAAATATGCACCTCACACTTAAGTTCTAAGAGGTCAGGACATTATCTCTACTACTACCAGCTTTTTCACTTCTGTTCTTAACTCTTCCTACTAAGGAAGCAAAGCCCCAAATGAAATTGTCAGCCTATACTCCTCCCAGCTCATAAAGCCATGTTCAGTGTGTAGTTCCCGCTTTGGCATCTCTCTTCCTTTCCCATCTCATAGGACGCCTAACGGAAAGCACTGCTTTTTCATAACCTTCGCTAAACTCTGTTAGCTCCCCTAAGCCACTTTCAGCCCCAGTTTCTGTCAATCCCTATGCTGTTCTGCCAGAACATCAGTAAGACGCTAAATAGTATATGTAGTTTCAGGGAAATATCTAATCTGCTATTTTTGCAAGTTCAAATTGCTGTGCTGCCGATAGTAGGAATGGGATAATAAGATATTACTCAGTACTGAAATCCTCTTTTTTCTGGGAAGAATTAGAAAACAGATGAACTGTCCTATAATATTCAGTGGTTTGCTGAGCATGACTATGGTCCAGCCACATGCCATAGTGTATATATAGCCTTACAAGTTTATAACATACTGAGGTTTCTGCTTAATTTAAATCTGCTACTGAATTCTAATATCTAGTTCTCTCGTTTCCCCATCTCCACACATCCCCCACTGACACTCAGTGCCAAAGGCTCAGAAATAACGAAAGGGCCACAGGAGGCCCCGGACGTGTTTGAAACCAACACAGACCCACGTACCATCACACTGTCACATGCCTGCACAGCCGCAAAGTAATGTGCTTCAGAGAGCAATACCATATCCCAAAGTTACTGATCAGCTTCTTTTTGTGCCCAACAAATTAAAATGCTTGGATTCTTTTCTATTTCATCTTCTCATGCCAAAGACACGATCATGCTCACAAGCTTCTGATGGAATCCTCTAAGATTTTATTTTTTATCCCTACAAATTAAATTTTTAAAGAGAAGCTGAAGCACCTCTCATCAAGAGCCCCAGAAGTATGGGGAAGAAATTGAAAATGTCAAGAATTAACAATGCTAGGTATTATACTCCCACACAGGGTTAATTTTGTTCCAGAATAGCACGCAGAAGTCTGTCCCACCCATCGGATGAGCTACTATACTTCTATTAGCGTTCTGGCACCTCCTTCTGTACAAACGTAGCCCTTTTTCTATAAAGCATGTTATATAAAAGACTTAATCCAGCAAGCATGGAAATAAGGGGCTTTTTTTGCTTCCAGATTTAAACTCGTCACTCTTTATATCAGACAGCATCTTCTTCCCCTTAAATACTACATCACACAACTAGCTGGATGTAAAAAGACATTCGGTAGGTGTAAGAGATCAGGGGAAACCGGGACCAGCCTTACTCTACAAAGAAGTTGCTATAACACAAGACCTGACTCGATGGGCCAATGATCCATGCCAAAAATTAGAACATATTTCATCTTTTTCCTGTGAAGCTACAAACTGCACCTCACAACTGCTCTGGGAAAGTAACTGCATGTTTTGTAAAAGACAAATGTTATGTTGATATAAAAAGTTATTTTGTCATAAACCAATTACATTTTGTACCTAAAAACATGTGGACTAGGGGCTGCCTATCTACTACAGGATATGCATGCTACAGCTACATTGCTCCAAATGCAAATTTAGCTACACATCTTGCCATCCAACACATAGGACGGTTTTAATAGAGTTAAATACAGTTCAATTACCAGCAGCTTGCATCCATACCCAGTTCCTGGATACACGGCCACGTAAAATCTAGACAAAACGCTAAGCACTCAAAGGAAAACAAGGTACACACTGTCTATTAATTGCATGGGAGTTAGCACTGCCATCTTGTAATCCTTGGTGAAAACGTGATTTTTTTTTTTAATTTATTGCGATCTGTTAAAAGTCATTCTGTTTAAACAGTATTGCACAATTTCCAGACAACTGAATCTGTGAAAAAAGCCTTATGGCTTTGTGTCAGGTCTTTCCACATCATTATGGTGCAAAGGCTACATAAATTTATCTCCTTCTAATTCTAGATTTTTTAAAATATCAAGACACGGGTTCTTTTTTCCATCTGCATCTAAGATTTCTCCATCTCCCTCACACTTACATGCAAAACCAGAGTTTATGCACAAGAGACACAGATAAAAACAGAAGAATTCAGTAGAAGCCTTGAAGATGTTTGATGCAACTTTTGTTCTGTAACAGCCTCTCCTTCCACAAAATCCACATTGTGGCCGTGGGGTACCACAGTGCCACGTCAGTACTACAGCTGTACCTGCAACTCCATCCCAACCTCGTTTCAACAAGAAGGGGAAGAGTGGGACAGGGGAGTTGCTGTACCTTGGTGAGATGACACAGGTGCTTACTACACTACCAAAAAAAAAAAAAAAACACCCCAAAAAAACAAACCACCACTGCTGTCCCTCACAGACACATGACATCGCTATTACAAACAGCGTAGAAACACTTGCTCTCTTGGCTGTCTCTCTTCTTTTTTGCCTTCTCCCTCCCCACGCACTCAAAACTATAAAGTACAAAAAGTCCTTACAAAATTAAAATTTACTGCAGAGCCACAGAAAGGTAAGGGGAAAAAAATCTCATGTTTTTATGATAATAAAAATAATCCTTAACCTTGTTATTGAAATAACTTTTGATTATTAGGCATAAATGTTTTTTTAAAGTGTAATGCACGTTTCACCATAAATGCTGCAGTTTTCCTCTCATCACTCCTATCACTCAAACTAGACCTTGGAAGCTCTCTAGCTAGAAATTACTACACTTCTTTCCTATTTGCTTTTATAAAATCACATACTACCCTTTTGGCCCCCTTCTAAAAAAATCATAAATGCATACATATGATTTGGCACTGGTCTTTTAGTAGCTGGGAATAACAATCAGCTTAACAGAAGCAGCTTTGTGTCAGTAAACTTCATAATAAAAGTACTTCTGGATAAATAAATAAAAGAATGTCTCTATTATACAATACCAAACTAATCCTTGTGATAAATTTATTAATTCAGCCCTTGAAAGGTCAGTAGAATATTAATTTGTTCCTTTATGAACAATATACTTGCACTGAATAATGTAATAGCATTTAATCTGATCTGGTTAAATAGACGTTCAGTAACATTCGAGCAGCCTTGGCACCAACAATGACAC